>NW_017728920.1:6042266-6050581 GCF_001723895.1 Crocodylus porosus | reverse complement strand
GCCTGACCAGTGCCGCATAGAGGGGGAGGATCACCTCCTTGGACCTGCTCGAGATGCATCTGTGTCTGTGCCTTGTGTCCCCCTCCCCTGCTGTGCTCACCCACCCACACAGGGGCTTTTAGAAGGGTCTTCCCAGGCTTGGAGTCTCCTGCCCTGGCAGGGCTAAGAGGGAAAGGGAGGGAGAATGGACACACTATAGCACTCTCCATGCAGCCTCTTGCTGCTACTTCTGCAGGGCTCTTGGAGGGCCGGCCCTGGGGAGATCCTTTCTCTGGTCTCCAGCCTGTCTCTCACACCCTCTCTCTCCCCTTTGTTCTCCTACCCAGGAAAAACTGCTCCCCTCTTTTAAACAAGCCTCTCAGCCTATCCCAGACCAAGGCTCTTCCCGGGCTTTTACTAAGGTCTGTCATTCAAACCCTGCTGGGGTTACAACCCCCCATTTCCAAGAGGGCTACCTCCAAAGCAGCTTCACTGGCAAGGCAAACGGTGTCCGTGCTGAGACAAACTCTGTCTCTTCACATTCTGTCCCCCTGCAGAGTAGCCCTTCCTATTCCTTCAGGTGGGTCCATTTTTAATGCTGCTACACTTAAACCAGCAAAGGGTCTGGGACAGACATTGCGTAAACTGGTTATAGCCACTCAGTTAAGTCTGATACTACATTCAACCAGGTTTATCTCAAACCAGTTTCAGCCATTTTCAAACTGGTTTATGTGCACTGAACATCTGTTCTGTTACAGATTTAAACCAGTTTCTGATCATTTAAACTGGTTTATGTGTAATGTCTGTCCCTAGCATTCCAGAACAATGAGCTACACTGCAATTAGCTGTAGGGTCCCTTCTGTATAGTGCTAGAGATAGGTAAAGTAGGCATGTAAGAGCTGAGTGGAAGTAGCCTTGCTTTAATGAGAGGAGATATGGTCCAGGAAGGGATATACATAAATGGACAGACTGTGCATTAAAGATCCCCTGCAGTACATGCACTTCATGGGTGCAGAGGGTACTCAATTATCAGGTCCTCCAAGGAGCACTGTTCTGTAACTGCATGCATACTTTTATAGATTATAGTACCTGAAGCTTTAATACTACCTCTGTGGTGGGCCAGTAGGGCTGAGCCACCCACTTCACTGTACCCGACCACCTTCCAGGCTCCAAGTGCCTACCTGGGGTGCTTCACATCTGGCCGACCCTCTTCCTGGAGCACACCCACTAGCCTGGGGCCATTACTGCCACCACCCAGGGATGGGCTTGATCCTGGCACTGTGCCCCCTGGGAAACACAGGCCTAGTAGCCCTCGAGAGTACTCGACTCACTTCAAGAACTTGGGGTGCTTCTGTTAGCCGGAAGCACAAATAGTGGTCTCCCTTAGTCAGCCGAACCAAGGGGACCCCAAGGCATAATATAGACCCATTCCCAATAAGTCTCCCACACTTGGTACAAAGGAGAACTTTATTGCTTACAAGGAGTAGGGATGGAATAGGGTACAGAGTTGAGTACTATCAGAGAAATCCCAAAGAGCATACAGGGTGGCTGGGATAGCCTTTGGTCACATCTGAGTTACTGCAAGCTATATATCTAGTTAGATCTCAGGTAGCTTACTCACAAGTATCATCCAGAGGCAGAAAGGGATTCCCCCTGAAGGCAGGCAGTTCCTTGATCATGAGTTTCCAAAGACAGCAAGTTTCAGATGGTCTAGCTCTTCTCCCTGAGTTTTCATCATGGCTACCCCCTCTCCTCCTGGGCAGTCCTTAACTTATATAGCCCTTATGACCTCATTTACCTGGTCCAATGGAGACGAGCACCTGTTGGCTGCCAGCCAACCAATTTGAAATGCATCACTGGTTGCTGGGGAGACTGGCAGTCTCTAGCCCACTAGGGAGCCCAAGCCCCTCACCCAGGTATGCCAGTCATGTAGGCAGAGGGAGCAGGTTTCCCCCGTCCCTCAGGAATGTATCCAACTCAGGTTAGCTAAAAAGCCCATATTAACCAAATTGTCACAGAGAAAAGTTTTTGGGAAGAGACAGAGGTAGCCTTCTGCCACAATCTCCACACAACACATCCCAACACATGTTCCTATACGCTAAACCCATGGTATTGTAAAAGAGATCATGGTCCCCAGGTCCAACCATCAAGAGAATTGTTTTCATATAGATCTTACTCCTCCCATACAAAAAGAGAGGGTTTTGGCAGCTATCTAGGACCTATTGCCCTTTCAAGATGTTTTTAAACATTCCCAGAAGCATTGGGTGTTGGCTACAGCCAAGGCTGGGGATTTTGACTGGGTCGTGCCAATGCTCCTGCTGGGACCAAAGTCACAGGTTCCTGGCTGGATGGTCTTGCCCCTCCCTCACTCAAGGTCAGACCAATCACCATATTTGGGGTGAGGAAGGAATTTTACCCCATGAACAGACTGGCATGAACTGTGGAGGGTTTTGTCTTCCTCTGTACCAGGCCAGGGAGGGTGGGGCATAGCTCTCTACTGGGGCTTCTTGAATATATACTGACAACATTTTATAGAAGCAGGACATTGGCTGCCATGGTTCTCCTGCTTTACCTGTGGCAGGTTAGGGTGTTAGGTCTGTGTTGTGTCAGGGTTGACAGTAGTCTTATGTAGAGTTTAGATTATGGTTTGTATGGGATGGTCTGGATAAGGATGATCCTGCCTCAGGCAGGGGGTTGGACTGGATGCCCTCTAGAGGTTGCTTCCAGACCTACTTCTCTATGACTTTCTATGGCTTTATGTAGAGGTTCACAGTATGGGTGGGCGAGGGGTTGGAGCAGAAATAGGGGGTTCTCATTGTTTCCTCATCAGGACCAAAGACCTTACAAGAGAAAGACATTACAGCCTGGGGCAGGGCTGTGAACCCAGGATCCTACCATATCAAATCCTTGGATCAGGCATAGCTGAGCTGACTCCCTTCAAGCTGTGCTTTTTTTTTTGAGAGGAAGAGTAACTGGAGAGCACCAGGCTTCCATGCAAATCTTGCGGAGCTTTCGTGTAGATGTATTTCCACTGCTTTACATGGAGGAGACCTACAGGCATTGCAGGGTTCAAGAGAGGGAGATTTCTTAAGTTACTATGTGAGGGATCCAGAAAGATGAGAAAGACAACTTCCAACCCCTAAAGGAAGGATGTAGGCCAGGGGAACCGCCATCAAGAAAACGTCACAGAAATTTCCTACATCTGAGCTGACCCGTCAGCTGGCCCTTAGCTATTAGAAAGGGGGCCACTTTGTGTCATCCAGACCAAGCCCTTTTGATTCAGGGTTGCTTACTACTGAACTTTCCTGAGTATTCAAAATAACAATTTTTAAAAAATAGTTCCTGATCAAGGTGTTTTTGGGTTTTTTTACTATTGCTTCTGCCCATGTAAATGGGGCAGAATACATGCACTCCTCTGAATTTCAGAGTGGCATCAGATTTGCCTCAGAATTATCCCTGACTGGAAGGATTTCCAGGTGGCACAGGGCTGTCATATCCATTCCTATGTGACCTTCCCTCCACCCCCACTGCTTTCAGACTGGATACATCATGGGAAAGAAAAGGGGCTGTGGCTGCACTAGTATAATGGGGGGATGGAGGGACACAGTCCAATCAGCAGCCCTGGCGGAGGGGGAGAGGAGGTTTACAAAAATAACTCCCAGTGTAGTGGTAGCCATTTCTCTGCTTGGTGAGCAATAGCTGGAGAAGAAGTGTCTTGGGAGCCAGTATGTCTTGGAGCAGCCTTGAGAACTGAGGTGGAGAAGCTTGAGAGAGTCCAGAAAAGAGCCACGCACATGATCAGAGGGCAAGAGAACAGGCCTTATGAAGAGAGGCTGAGAGCCATGACTCTTCATCCCGGAAAACCGCAGGGTCAGGGGTGACCTGGTGGCAGCCTATAAGTATATAGGGAGTGTGCATCAGGATCTGGGAGAACACCTGTTCACCAGAGCACCCCAAGGGATGACAAGGTCCAAAGGTCACAAACTCCTCCAAGACCGTTTTAGGTTGGACATAAGGAAAAACTTCTTTACTGTCTGAGCCTCCCCCCAGAGGTGGTGCAAGCACCTTCTCTGGACTCTTTTAAGAAATGTCTGGATGCTTATCTTGCTGGGATCCTTTCATCCTAGCTGACTTCCTGCCCCTGGGGCAGGGGGCTGGACTCGATCTTCTGAGGTCCCTTCCAGCCCTAATGTCTATGAAATCTATGAATAACAAAGGCTTGGTGCCACTATTATACTACACCCTGAGTTGATAAAAAGCAGGGCCAGGCTGTGGGATCTGGCTCAAAGGAATTACTCCAGTGCAAATCCACTGTGGGTTCAGAATTCAGCCAACTCCAAAGTACCCAATGCTCAGTTTCATCTGATCGTTCTTTTAGACAGCGCCGAGCAAGTCCTCTCTGTCCTGAATATCTAAACCCTTCAGAACCTGTTACTGCCCTTCAGTTATCAGACTTTAAACCTTAGGCATTTTAACCATATTCAATGCAGTTCTTTTAATCATACCTCAGAAATCAATCTCTCTCATGATGTAAATGGTTTTGTTGCTATTCTTGAGTTTCCCTCTATGTATAAGAATCTCTCTAATCATGGCATGCCCAAGGGTACATGTATTTTGGCCCCAATTCATTAAAGCATTTAAGTCATCGCACCAAAATCAATGAACTAGAGAATATGCTTAAATGCATTTTTAAATGAGGATAGACCACTGAACTGGGGCCTGTTCTAGGTACTATATAAGGGCAGAATGACCTTCAGAGACTGAGGCTTGATGGCTTTGTTCACAAAGCCATATGTTACTATTTCCTACAGCCACATCTTATTGCAGGTTCATAGTTCACTCTGTCCCTATTACCTCCACAGTATTTGGAGTGTTACTATTTTATTAGTTATTCCCTCTTATTGAATATGTTTCAAATTATTTTCCTCCAAGTGTATTGCCTCTTGTTTTAGTATGGTCCCATTTTGATATTTTTTCCCATAATGCTATCCTTTCTCTACATGGTATCTTTGTATATTTGTCTATCCTCCTGAGTTTCTGTAAACCCTCCAAATTTACCATGATTTTTAAATTTAGTTAACATGCTCTGTTACTTTTTCAGATAGTAGGATGTCAAATAAAATTAGCCATAACACTGATTCCTGCAGCAGCTCAATGGAAACCTTACCCCTACAATGTAAAACATTATCTTTCATTAACATTATTTATCATTGCTCTATGGTTCTTTGTTATTTTTAATCCATGCAATGGTGTTCCTATCCATGCTAATTTGAATGAATTTTTTCAGGAAACATTTTATAAAACATGTATCCAGCTATAATTCATCCACTCTGCTCCCTTTAACCACTAACCAGATGCCAGTGTGTCCAGAGTTTTCATTTTTAAATCCTTGCAATTTATGATTTATTTTCCACTATCCTTCTCATACTTGCAACACTGTAAGATACCATTACTTTGGGATCTGGAGCTTGTTATTACACTTGAATAAACAGCATATGATACCAGTTTTTGCATTCATACTCAACACAGGTGTGTAGGACAACATCATTGTACCCTGTGATTGCTACATCTGAACTATGTATTCTTATATAATATTTCTTTAGGGACCAAAGTCTGACCCATTTTTGCATAACTAACCTGTGCTTAGTGTCACCCCATTACTCTCAATCTATTTTAGATTATAGCATTGTAGTGATTGGACACACACACAGTCATCTGTAGCGGTGTGTCTCTACTATATTAAAAAATGTTAATGTTCAAGTTACAAAGTTCAAGGTACAACAAAATACAGAGGACCTGAGTGAGGGGCTACATAGTAGACAGTGGGGGTAGGGGTGGGAACATTACTAAGTTAACATATCAAAATATGCAGTCAACTAAGCCTGGGGGTGAGGAGGTAGAAAGGGGGGAAGGGGTAGGGGGGAACATGACATTTATGAAGTCAGAAATACATCTGAGACCCCACACAATAATGCTGCATTTGGCTTTGGAGGTGGTTTACAAAACATACATGCTCAGTTACAGATAACAGGATGTGGGATACAATTGTGGGGGTTGGGAAGAGTCCAGAATTGATAAAGTCATCTGAGTTTCATAGTTTCATAGTTGGTAGGGTCAGAAGGGAGTTCATTAGGTGTAGTGGCAGTTACCTCCCCCATGTCACTTCCATTTGTTGGTCTGGTGGGGTCTGCATACTATGTGCTCTATGTAGATGTCCCTAAACCAGCAGATGGTGTCAGACATGAGGAGGCGCTGCATCAGCTTGGCGTAGTGGTGAGATATGAGGTAGGCATGCAGGACACACTCGCTGCTGGGGTGCCATGCTCTGAGTGCCCCAACGATCAGCGCCTTGACCACCACATCATATCCCTAGCTCCTCAAGGCATTCACCAATGGCTGCATTTGATCTTAGCCCAAGAGGCCCACACACACTGAGTCACAGTAGAGGTCTGTCTGTACTGTACAGCCCTAGGCTATCTGACACCGGAAATAAGGCAAAGCTAGTTATGTACAGTCTCTCTCTATATATTTTCAGGTGTGATATATTTCTGCATATGTTATCCTTTTCCAGCTGAACTTTAAATCCCAAGAGAGTGGCCTTTTTTTTAATGAAAATGCAACAGCAGAGTCCTCCTGCTAGCATTTAGATTGGTTGATGGAGGTTATCTCAACACTAGGTTAAATTATTTCCCCTGGTGTTGATCCAGGCAGCTGTTTGAAAAATCCATTCAGCAACTAGGAAAAAGACCATGAAAATCAGAAATGCTTTGCCAGGATTAAACCCTTATTTATATGCCACATAAAACACATGCAGAGATGTATCAACTCTAGAGTTAAGCTGTCATCCAGGTAGTCACAGTTTAGCCTTTTGAAAGCTCCAGCATGACAAATGTATGAACATATTCCAGATTCAGGTGTTTTATAGTATATATTGTGGATGGCTATATAGGCACTTTGGGGACAGTGCAGAGCTGCAGCACTCCACTGGGTGTTCACAAAGATTCTTTACCTTGCGAAACACTGTCTCTCTTGGCCATGTGGGGGAGTGGACAGTCTCTCCACCCAGCACTCTTGCCAGCTCAGCCTGCAGCTTGCAGAAGGGTATGATCTCTACGTGTCTTCAAAAACTCCAAGTGCGGGATGTTAGTGTCCAGCCCCTGTACACACAAGATGCAAATGAGGGAGGCTCTCTGTTCTCTCACTTATTCTCCACACCAGAAACAGTCTTGCCTAAAGCAAACGATAGGAAAAACCAGCCATCATTTCCATAGAATAAACTGCCCTTTCCTGCAGGATCCTGGTTCTCATTAGATTTGGCACATTAACTGGAACTATGATGGGGCTTTCTTTATGCCTATGTCCTATCACAGCTCACAGAGTTCCAGAACCAATTTCTATTCTGTGAAGTCAGTTCCTCTCCAAGAGGCCAGACCTCTGGTGCTCTGCTACTGCCTATGCCTGTAGTGGCTTCTTCCCACTTCAGGGACACTATTTTACAGTGCTGGTAAATACAGAATGCAAAATCATTCTGGAACCAGATGTAGCCTAAGCAGCTTATTGGGTGCCTCCTGAAACTCATTAAAGAACTCGAAGCTTTCTGAAATAGAGTCTTCCTACACAAAGGACAGCTATCTAGCTGAGTCTACTGCAGCCTTTGAAAGCTCTCAGGATGAGAATGAAGACCTCATTGCACAGAATCAGTGGAGTGATATTTGTTTGAGGGGTGTTTATCCACATGGGCCTTTCCATTTCCTCATGCCAATGGGCAGTTGCTACAAAGTAACATTATCAGATTTGGTTAGAAGGTAGAGCCTAAACTGTTGAGTAGTTTCCAACCAGCAGCTACACTAGTAACAATATAAAGAATTATTAAGATGTTCTATAGTAAATCCCAGAAACTTCATGTAGGAAAGGTGAAGTCATTCAGCTGGGTGCTCTTCAGTCACACAATAGAAGATTCCTCTGCTTGTGGTTGACACAAGTCAACCCTGTGACTTCCATCATATTTCAGTGATTCTCAGCCAGTTTAATGCCAAGGCAGATTCAATAGAAGTTTAAGTTTATGTCCATACAGAGACCTTTTACATATAACTGATCCACAAAGTGACCATACCACCTTTTGGTTGTAATTGTTGTGCTCCTATCCTATTCTGCCCAATCCCATCGTTTCTTGGTGTCACTTGTATGCTGCCTTCTGCAAGCTCCTCAGAGCAATGTCTTTTTGTCTGTCTGGGAGGCACTGTAGAAATTTTCTAACAAGATCATAGATAATACTGTAGAAATCAACTACAAAGCAAGACTCAGCATTTCACGAACACAGCCTGATAAGACTCTGG
>NW_017728920.1:6018885-6042255 GCF_001723895.1 Crocodylus porosus | reverse complement strand
GTTTGAACCAATTAAGGGTCTCTCAAACTGACCTGATATCTTGTTTTCTTTCACAGTGGAAAATTCCCACCTGCGCGCACATCTTTTCTGTAAACTATAAAATGCCTCTAACAGTTTTATTCAGGGCCTCTGAGTTAGCTCAGGGTGCCCAGCATGCTGAATAAATTTTGAGACAGACAGCGACTCTGTCTTTGGGAATAGCTCCGCAAGGGGTCACGAACTCCTCAACAGCACCTCACACCTTTCAGTGCTTGGAAAACTGTATCCATAACCATTGTGTACCAAATACATATACATTGAGAAGCTACCTGAGCTTTAAGAAATGTTGTACAGTATTTTTTCCTCTGGTCTAAAAATGTTATGTACTGTTGCTGCACGCTATTAAGCAGCAGCCACATTCCACCACCAAAGTGGCTGTAGTTCAAGGATAGATGGAGGTAATTGGGTATTTATGAACCTACATATACATAGAAAGCACAGACAGAGGGGCCCAGTCTGCATTCCAGGATCTGCCAGAAAAGGTATGTTGGCCTGGGTTGTGTAAAGACTTCAGCCCATAACCAACACTGCTTTACTGGCAGAACCCTCAATGTGGGCATAGCTCTGCCACCTGCAGAACATTTTAGTCAACAAAGTTTCTACCATTTATGGGAGCTGGTGTAACTCTGGTAGCAGAGGTGTGTTTAGACTAGGAGGCCGAAGTGTCATAGGGCTACTGCTGTAGTTAAAACGGCAGCACCCCACATAGTGCAGCTAAGCTCCAGGGTACAAAGATGTTGCTAATGAACGTTGGGATCTTTCCAAAAATGTAGGGAAACCACAACAGTCCTGATTTGGCAGCCCTCCTGCTAGTCAACCCAATGAAGGCCTCAGTGGTAGTCAGCACAGAGTAAACATCAGGGAGACAGATACAAATTCTTACTTTTATGCAGCTCTTTTGCATAGATGTTTCTTAAAAAATGGGTTCCTGAGACAGCTATGCCCTGATGTCTATTTAGAGTATACTAACTGACTTTATTTAATGAAGTGTTTAGGGATCTTCTCTTAAAGTCTGTCCCATACCCTGCCTGCTCACTGCAGACCCAGCTCAGAATACCACCTGATGTCTGCAAGAAGAAGAAAACAACAGGCTTCTGTGAATATGAGTTTAACGTATGGTATGGGGGCTTAGGGGCTACCAGCAGCCCATGTGCAGCTGCCATGGATGCAAAGAGAAGACCAGAAGCTTGAGGGAAAATTAATGATGATGAGGGGACTCCATCACTCTGCACACTGGGCTAGCAGATTAATGCCTCCTAGATGAGAAGAACATAATGGAGAAGCTCAGGCTGAGATGGGAAGAGGCTGAAAAGAGAGCACCATAAATAAACCAGGGAAACTAAAAAGAGAAAGAAGGCTAGCATAGATAAATAAATACCTGTTCTCAGACAGGAAGAGAGAGCAAAAATGTACAAGTCTGGGGGAGGTGAGGGAATGTCTGGAAGCACAGGGTAATGTGGCATGGGATGCACACCAGATATTTGGGAATCCTGCCAGTGTTGTAGAGTGTGCAGGAAGAACATGCAGCTAGGACACAAGTCAGTGCAGCACATGCATCTGCTAGGGAAGTCAGGTAATAACTGCAACTCATTATTCTTGGGGAGATAGTGCTCAGCACAGATACTGGCCTACTCTTTAGAGTATGGTGGGCTATGGTCCTTTTGATAGGTAATTTCTCAGTCAGTCAACAGTGGCAACGAGAATGCAGCCCCAGTATGCCTCTTGTGGTAAGCTTCAGAAGCATAAGATACTGCTTGTGACAGAACAGAAGGACTCAGTATTGATTGACACCACTTGTCTCTTCTGTGAATTTCTTTCTCCCTGCAACACCTCTCTCCTCCAGTGAAGGTTCTGAGTTGCTGAAGCATATACCAGACCCTGAGCTAGCACTAATGATTAATGAATCCCAAATAGTTTGAACTGTCTCTCTAATCATATGTTAAAATAAATGACCAAGGACTAAATATCTTAAGAGCTTGTTTGAGATTAGTCAATCCTACAGTCTCCATTTTAGGCCTAAATTATGCTTCTCACTAGCACAGATGAGTCAGAAGGGATATAACAAGCAGAGCCCTTTTTCCTCATGAACACTCAGTTATTTAGGATCAGCCATATCATGACTTCTAGCTTTAAAGGATACAAAGGCAGGGACTGATCCCGCCAACATAGCCAACATTCCCCATATAGTAGTTTTCTGAGCAAGATGAGGTTGAAGCAATATCCACGACCCCTCTACACATAGAATGGCTGAATAAGGACTTAGCTAACTTAGGTCCTTGCTCCACCTTTTAGTGATCTATCTGTCAGGGTGTCTTGAGAGAAGTCCAAAGACAAGATGCAGTCCTCAGGTGAAGCCAAGGCCTGAATATGGCCCTTATTCTTCAAGCTCAGAATAAGTGTTACCCCTCTCACTCTGTCACCTTCACCACCATCCTTAAATGTGAACACAGTGGGTGAAATCTTGGTCTCACTGAAGTCAAGGTGAATCTACACTGACTGTACTGAGGCCAGGCTTCTAACCTGTATCTTTTATTTTACAAGGGAGAGACAGAAAGGAGAACTGCAACTTCCATGTTATTTCCATGGCAGGGCACAAGAGAACCCAGTAAGTCCAGTATGTTGTCACTAGCAGCTGCCATCAGGCACTGAGAAGAGCAGGGACTTTGGAACAAAATAAGATGTTCTCCATTGTGGCTGAGGAGTGCTGGTCCATAACTTTACCATGGCTAGAGTTCAAGACCATCCAAGATTCACGCCCCATCCCCACCTCCAAATAATTTACACTTCCCCTATAGAAGCTTGATTAGGAGCTGCAGCTACTGTGAGAGCTGCAGACTAAATGGATCATATCTCATAGCACATCTCTGCCTTAACACATCTCAGAGGGAAGATGGTAAGCAGAGATTCTTCAGAGTTAGAAATAAACAATTGCTGCAGCATTTCTATAGCCTGATATTTTCCCCCCAAGAGCTTTAGATTTCAACAGGTTAATCTGTGATGTGCCCAAACCTCCCCTACTTTTCCCATGTCACCTTTATTCAAAGAAAAGAAATCCTCATAAAGAAATACAGACCTTAAACCTTTTCCTAGATGTTCATATCCACCAGACACTGATGAATAATAGATTTTTTCCAGCATCTTTCTCTCCATTGTCTCCCATCTGCTTCTTTCAGTCGTTATTCCTCTCTGGTCTAAATAAGCCATTTATAGTTTTGTTGTGGTTTCCTCTCCCTCTCTCTTTTGCTGTTTTTTTACCCAAAGGGCTGTGATTTACTGCAGTGTTAACAAATGTCAGCGCTTGGGAGCACTGTAGGAATAGCACGCTGGCAGCCTGCCTGGACAAACACACTAAAAGTCAATCCTGGCTTGGATACTTGAGGAATTAGTGTCCATACAAAGATACATTAAATACAGAGAGAAAGATGTAGATTTTTACAAGTGAGGCTTGAAAGGTTCCTTGGGGCTGTTTAACATATGTCGCTTTTGCTGCTGAATTCAACACTGCACCTGCTGTTCCTGTTCATTGAAAGCCAAACCGCTGCTTCTACTCCTCGGGCTCTTCCTCCTCCTCCTCCTCCTAACTTCCATTTGGGGAGATGCACAGAATTCCACAGAACTGTTCCCTGGACAGTTTGAGCTGCACTTGGAGGTGGCCTGCCTGGAAGGCAGCTTTCCATCAGCTAAAGATTAAATAGTTTTGCTTAACAGCATCATTCCATCACACTGGCACATGCCATTACTGCTCACAACAACCTAAGGACCACTGCAGGCTCTATCATCCAAAAGTGGTCACCATGGTGGATATGTGTTTTAAATGGCTATGATTTAATCCTGGTCTCTCAAAAGAGAACTCCCATGATGGGAGAAAACACATCTCATGCTTTGCCATGTCCCCACAGACAGAGATTTCCAGTTTAATGCTGTAGTTCTTCTTGACTGACTTCTAACATCTGAAAGCAAGATTTATAAACCTGCATAAGGGTACATGGCTTTTCTGTTGCTGTCAACAGGGTCTCGAAAACCCATTAGACACCTGCCAGGGGTTGCTAGATTTTTGGTTCAAGCACACCTTGTTAACTATACTAAGATATACAAGGTAGTTGGTACTCTATGGTCAAATAAAACTAGAGGCCAAAGCACGAAGATTCTAGGAATAGGTAGATTTAGGCTGAGGCTTAACATTATTTGAGACATCATTAAAGATGACTGAAGGGGGTGAGGTTGTTTTTACATACACTGGCGAGTCTACATGAGATGTTACTTCACCATAGAGATGAGCTACAGCAACATATCTCATCACTGCGGTGATGTAGCATCAGCAGGCACAAACCGTGATGTCACTGCTACTGCTCAGTATTCATTGCTACTGTGCAATAAGGTCGGAAATGACTCATGCAGCACTGGGACTGCACAGTACTGGCTATTATTATGCAGTAATTTAGTACTTGCTAAAACAAGTACTAAATGGCTGCACAGTAACAACTGCAGTTGGGCACATGTGTAGATATGGCCTGTGTGCAGGATTTATATGGAGCAAGTTGGAACACTACTAGCTGACACCCTGTTGTGGTACACTGAAGTTTAAGTGCAGTCAGACTCGAGGAGAATTGCTGCTTCCTGTCTCCCAGGGTCACGAAGGCAACAGTTGCACACTAGCTTCTGTGCAGGACTCAGATGATGACGAAGTGATGTCTGGCAGTCTGCAAGGCAAGCCAATAGGATTTGGTAGTGTTATACAAGAGGCTGAACAAGAGAAGCAGAAGGTGTTGTACGTCAAGACTGAGATGCATTGGCAGAGCAGGGTGTTGGAAAAAAATGGCTCAGGACCTATATGGGAGCCATGCACACAGAGACAGAGAAAATAAACTAGGAAAACATAGGCTTCAATAAAAAGTTTTTTAAAAAATGTACAGTATTTCCTCCACTGCAGTTATCCTCTCCCCAGCCCTTCATTATCTGGAACATTTCTTCCAGACAGGACTAAATGTTTGTCCATCCCACACAGCCCTGCTGTTCTGCTATGTTCTGGTATTGTCATTTGCAGATATCCCAAATGGTAAATTATGCAACAATGTGTGCATGCATGTAAAGGTTAATCTCTCCTCAGACACTTTCTGCTGTCCAGGTTCCTCTGGTGCTGTCGTCCTGCAGGCACTGAGGAAGGCTGCCTTTTGCCAACCAAATCATTCTCAGATTGATAGAGAACGTCCAAGCAATGTTCCCGCTCCGTTGCCAAAAAAAAAAAGGAACAAGAAAAACCATCAAGTCTTGAAAAAGCTCTGGGGAGCCTAGCAAAGCAACATTTCTTTTCCGAGTTCCCATGAACATGCTGGGTTAGTGCGTGGATATCTTCAAAAAGAAGTCACAATGCAGAGAATCCTGAGTGCAAGTTACACTGAGATTCTCTGCAAGTGTTGTGTATCAGGCAAAGAGAATGAATCTTAGTTGGTATGTAACTTTGCAACTCAAGAAGAATCTCCATTTATTAACCAGCTTTGTCATAACAGCATTATCATTTACCTTCATAGCTTGCTTTAAACTCATACATTTTCATACCTTTAGTAAGGTGTGGGCTCCAACACTGAATAAAGGACAGAGGACACAAACATTACACTTAAAAAGAAATGTTTAGATTAATTTAACTTAGGAGGATCAGGTTATGAGAAAAACCATTTTCCAAAGCAGCAGAGTAGTCTTCTTTTGGAAAAAAAATATTCCAAAAGGTGCCATAGTTCTAATTTTATCTGGAATGATGGTAGGCTGAGGAATTAATTGCTGTTACAACCTTTGTGTGGAGCAGCTGCTATCAGTATATAAGGCTGTGGGGTTTGTCTGCAGAGTCCATTATAGAAGGCCAGGATTGCAGATTGCAGAGAGCAGATCAGACTGTGGAAGGCTACAGCCTATAACAATGTCTCATGACTGTGCCATGAAATGTTTAAATAAAATAATGACCCTGTGGAATACAAGCTGCCCATGGGCCATCAGGAATGGCTAAGATTGCAGCTGCACTGATACTACTTCTGCGTGAGTCTCTCTAGCTGTTCTATGTCTTGGCATTAGCAGCTTTGGTCTGTTACCACCTTCTAAGGTTCTTTTTGTGCAAGAGTGCTGTTCTCAAGTGTTAGCAAGAAAAACAAGAGCAGAGACAGTTTGCACTTGGCTAGACAACCTAGCCACCTGCCTAGACGTAACAAGAGAATGGTTCGTTGTGACCACATTGTTCTTGTGCCCAACAGGAATCATCTGTCTGTCTGATAGATTTTCCGCCCAGACAAGGAAAACCTCAAGAACTGAAAGTGCATTTGGGTACAAGGAACAGAGCCACTGAGCACTAGAATCAGACTCAGGCATCAAGAGACTTTGCATCCATTTTTCATGAGCAAGGACAGGGAATAAGGTGATGTCTCTTTTCCAGAGACACATAAAACCAGATCCTCCAGCATGTCACATGGTGGCATGATATGGTCATAAAATTAGTTTAACCAGCCCAAGGACAGCCACTCCTAGCTGCAGATGATCCTCCAGTGGAGAAGAGTAGATAAAGGATTCTTGTGCCACGCACCCTCCCTTCTGCTGGCTTTACACAGGGAAAAAGGTATAATCAGGAATAGAGAGATCAAGATTGGGGTCCCAGCAGCAGCATCTGGCCTTGATATTCATTATAGTGGATTGGCCCTTGTTTAGCACGTGCTATTTGAAATGAAAATAGTCAAATTATTGTTGATGGACACAATATTAAAAACATTGCCATTGCTATAGAAGCGTCTTAATAATAGCAGCCATATAGCAATCATTTGTTAATTCACAGTATTTCTCTCTCTCTCACAGTACTTTAGGTGTAAAATTCACTTGGTTTAGTTAATGCAAAAATCAGTGACAAGAAAGAACAGATATTTTGCCAACTTAAAAGGACACAAATCAGGTAGAATAAATTATTTGTTCCAAATTCTAAGAGTGCAGCCCAGGATGGAGATTTTAAAAGCTATTTAATGAAAAAGACATGTTAATATTTAAATTTACTATGGTGATCTAAAAACAATTAAAGGAGTCTGGTTTCTACATCTAAACTGAGGATGACACAGGATATGAAGACAAATTGCTCCACCCTGCAGGTATAACGTTAGTAGCACCATCTAGGGACTTTCCAGTACACTTCAGTTTCCCAGCAAAGCCACAGAGAAGCTGGACGGTTGACTACTGTTCTGAGACACAGTCCAAGATTCCAGTTGTCCAAACCCCTGTCTGACAATCTGCTATTCCTACTAAGGCCTGTAGCCATGCTATTCTGCTGTTCCTAAGGTGGCCAGTAAGTCTCAAGGCAGAAGTAACTGACTGCAATGGGAATGCTTCAAGTAGTTTTCTTAACAAACAGGAAGTTTCTGTTAATCCACAGATTGCAGGAAAAGACTTTACAGCATGTCTTTCTTTGTGTATAAAGGCCAATACAATTTAAAAGAATAGCCATTAACAGAACAAACCTGTTAAAAGAAAAAATGCATTTTCTATGCACTAAACCCAAAGAGAAGCAAAAACAATGCTTCCAAATTTATACACACACTGCTAAAGGATAAATGAGTTGCTAAGTGCAGAAACTTCCAGTGCACTTGAAAGAAAAATGTGATAGAAAAATGGAGCTGGTGAAAGAATCATTCTGCTTACATGTGCACACTTTTCAATACACTAAGGCATGGCATATAGCAGAAAACAAGTGAGCCCCCTGGAATCCTACTGAAAGGGAATGACCTGTCAAGCAGGATTTTTTATGTTTGCAGGAAAATTGCTGCAGCTCTGCATGGGAATCCCTTATTTTCTTACTTTTTCTTTCCATTGATATATAATTCCAGATGGTCTTTTAGAACCTGGAGATGTTCTTTGCTTCAACCTACAGATCACTTATTTGAGGAAAACCTGGTTGACCCTATATCTTATTCCCCTCAGCAGAGCATCATCCTTCGCACGTAATGAGGATTTAGGTGGTTTTTACAACCTAAAAGTTATCATGATGATTCAGCGTTCAATACCCAGCAACTCCTGTTCCAGGTGTTCTCAGCTCTTGAGTACTGAGACCTTCTGAAAATGTGGCCCAATAAGCAACTGCAGATCCTTCACCATACCTCTTCTCCCATACTTCAGCAATCCCTGATCTTGCTCCAAAGTCTTGACCCAATGAACTAGAACCTTTAAGAACCACGACAAGGTTCTTGGTTTGAGTGAACAATGGCAGTCTCTCTGTTGACTTTGATAGGGTCAGGGTTTCACCTACAGTAAGTCCAGAAGATCTGAGAGACTGTAAAATAGCACAATTTATACCAGTGTACATTTCCAGGGTTTCCCTGTGATGCAACAAAAGAGTTAAAATAGTTTTTTTTTTTTTTCTTACTATACTGTAGTATTTTAAACTGACTTTCCAGCAATCCATTTCCATGCTGGCTGGCTCGCCTCACAAGAACTATTAGATTTGGAAGGGGTCCTATTAGATACTTCCAAGTTCAAGTGGGCAGTTCTTCACAAAACTTATTTCATCACTCTGGAGTTTTCCCCATACAGCTCTGCTTATTATGATGTCCCATCCCCAAATCATATAAACTGTAGGAGTGGGAGGGGAAAGGCTAGAACATATCTTTTTGCCCTGGAGAGACAGAACTTCATAGTTTTTGTTATGTTCCAACCTCAAAATACTAGGAATGGGACTTTTGAACTATTAAAAAAAAAAATGGAATTTCTCACTGAATTTGAATGAGAGTTGGCTACCTAACTCCCTCAGGCATCCTTAAATGTCCCAGTTTCAATGCATTTCCTTTGTACAAGGATGTCTGTCTGCCTTCCTCCTTTACCCTTTTGTCAAAACAGTGCCACCATGCAGACAATCACTTTGTCTTGTAGAAGCCTGACTTGTCTATTTCAAAAACCCAGATCATCCTATTAATTGCTGCATCAGCAGCCTCCGCTCAGTGAAGAAGCATGAAAGGAGATCTGGAAGTCTGACTCTTTCCTTCCTCAGGAGCAGGGTGGAGGTGTAAGTTTGGATAATGAGCCTTTAATGGTATGATGGCAGATCCAGCTGTACTAAGTGATGGCTGTGGAGGTGATGTCTGGCTTTTCTGCAGCTGGGGGGTGGAGGGCTGGGAGGGGCAGGTAAGGTCTTTGCAAATCATCAATATGTTTTAGCTACCTTTGCAGTCAGCAAGACAATGTGTCATCCTCTTGCCTCCTCCTTCCCTCACACGCCAGGAAATATGTTCTAAGGATAAACATTCCCCCCACCCCCCAATGACTATTCCACACGTGGCCTTTAAGTGCTGAAAAGCAGCTCCTCCTTCAGGCTACTGCTGACAGCTCAGGGGGGCTTTTAATCTCTGAAACAGTCATGGTGTAGGAGGGGAGAGATCCATATGGAACAGATTTTAGGAGCTAGGTCAGAGGCTGAATATACCTCCATGCACAGGGGAACAAGAGAGCTCTCTGGTTTCTCAATGAAGGTCACAACATTTTCCAGCTAGGATGGAAAACAGTATGGGACAACAAGTGCTTAAAATTATTTTAAACTACTCCTCATAGAACAGCAGCAAGCAGGTGATAAACAGTCAAAGGTCCACTCAAGCCTAGCAGCCCACTGGACTGCTGAATTTAAAACACAAGGTTTTGTGTATGGGGGGTGGGGGGGGCAGAGGGGAAGAGCAGTGGATATGATATACCTTGACTTTACCAAGGCTTTTGACACTGTTTTTAACTTAGTAATGAGAATGTTATGGGAGACAGACTAGGTGAGAGCACTGTAAAGTGGATACATACCTGGTTGGATCATTATGCTAAACAGGTAGTCATCAATGGGTCAATGTTTAGATAGGAGGAGGTACTGAGGAGGGTTCCTCAGGGTTCTGTTCAGGGTCTGGTATTGTTTAATATCTTCATTACTGATTTGGAAGATAGGATTGATGGTATGCTTACCAATGTTGCAGATGACACCAATAGACACTCTGTACAGTAGAGCTAGGATCCAGAATTACCTTAGTAAACTAAAGAAACGGTCTGAAACCAATCAAATAAAATTTGATAAGAAGAAATGCAAAGTCCAGTACTTGAAATAGAATAGTTGCACGCACAAATACAGACTGGGAAATGACTTGCTAGGCTTCAGTACTGCAGAAGTGACCTGGGGGAGTTGCAGTGGACAATAATGTGATTATGAGCCAAAAGTGTGCTCTTGGTATAAAAAGACCAAGTTGTATTAACAAGAGCATCACTTGTAAATCAAGAGACGTGACTCTCTGCTCCATTGAGCACTGGTGAGGCCTCACGTGGAGTACTATGTCCAGTTTTGGGCACCTCACTTCAAGAAAGATGTGGACAAATTAGAAAGAATCCAGTGAGACTGATAAAAATTATTAAAGGCCTGGGAAATATAACATGAGAAAAGACTCAAAAGAACTAGGATTGTTTAGTCTGGAAAAAAGAAGACTTAGAGGGAATTTGATAACAGTCTGCAAATACATGAAAGGTGGTTATGAGGAAGATGGCAATCTAGTCTTTCTGGCTGCAGGGGATAGGATGAGGAGTAATGGTCCTGAATTGGATCAAGGGACATTTAGGTTGGATATTAGGGAGAACTTTCTCACTGTGAGAGTGCTTAAGTATTGGAACAGGCTTCTCAGAGAGGTTGTCATCTCTATCCTTGGCCATTTTTAAGAGCAGGTTAGGCAGACAATTGACTGGTATGGTTTAGCCTGGGATTGAACCTGCCTTAATGACTTCCTATGGTCCCTTCCAACCATATTGTTCTATGATTCTCTGAATGACCAGGAACTCATTAGTAGCTGGATCTACTTAGGGGGCAGGGCATGAGTCTTCAGTAAGACTCTTGCTACAACCTTTGGAGTTGTAGCAAGATTTAACTATTCAACCAACTGCACCTTGTTTCTAGGTGGTAGCATTGGGAAACTGAAGCAACATTTTTTTGGACAGATCAACAATAGGTTTTTATTATTTCACTCCCAAGCTGCAACAGACTCAATAGCCCAGGTCATTAGTCCCAATTTCATTGTGTCTTCACCTGTCATTGAACTTTTTAGGCCTTAGAGAAGAACTATTTCCATATGATTCAACACGGATTTCCCTAAATGTAGAAAATATTCCACGTGCTTGACATAAAATATGTATATCTGCTATCTAAAATCTTGTTATAGTTATCTTCACTCCAGATACAGTATGATATAATGTCACTTAAAAGCTCCGCAGGAAAAAAACCAGGAGCAATGGTCATAAACTCCTAGAAGAAAGTTTCAGACTGGATATAAGGAAACATGTCTTCATGGTTCGTGTGACCAGACTCTGGAATAGATTCCCAGCATAGGGTGGTGCAGGCACCTCCCCTGGAGATCTTCACATGGAGACTGGACACACACCTTGCTGGGGTTATTTGACCCCAGCAGCTTTTCCTGCCCAGAGCAGAGAGACTGGACCTGATGATCTCATGAGGTCGCTTCCAGCCCTAAAGTTTCTGTGAATTACTCAAGTTTTCAAGGTTAATAAAAAGATTAGCTTTCTCATACAAAGGCAAACATATGCTCACAAAAGCATACCCACACATTCATCTTAATGAACTCTACATATATGTTCAGGTATATTGCTGACACAGGAGTATCCCTTTCATCTCACTTTGGATCTGTCCCAAATAAGAACATGTAAGATAGCTCATTCTAGCCAATGCGTTCTATAATTAGTGTCTTATTGCTTCCTTTTTTTATAGTAAATGTAGATAAGCTTCTGCCTGTGTTGTTTTGATTTTGCACCTATCCTTAGGGGTGAAAGTTAATATATTGACTGCACTGAGGTACTGCTCAAATTTGAAACACCTATGCTAAGAGATATCACCTGAGTGACCAAACAAATTATTCCTAGAAATTGTTTCCTATTACTGCTCAGGTCAGATTAAGAAGCAAAAAAAAAAAAAAAAAAAAAAAAAAAAAAAAAAAAAAAAAATCAATGGATATGTAGTGTATGTTGAGGAAATAACTTGCTTTATTTACAAAACCAGTAATTAAATTCCTTAGTTATAGCTTTACTAACAGTAGGGATTGCTCAATGTGGTTGCATGTACAAACATTAAAAAGACTTCCCACATGTGAAGGAGCACAAATCCGTGGTTAAACACAGGGTCCAGAGTCAGAAGATCTGAATTTTATTCTCTGTCCTGCTGTATCATGTTAAGTGGGTCAGACTAAACCTCTCAAAATAATCCACTAATTTGACATACCTTGTGTGAAAGAGTAAATGCAGACACGGTGAAAAGAGGCAGAGAATGCCACTTCCAGAGCCATTACCATATTAGGATGGAAGCTCCGAGAGTGGAACAAAGAGAGGAGATGGGAGCTTCAGCAAAAAGGAGAGATGGGCTAAAAGAGAAAAAGAGGGAGAAAGAGGATCCCCAGGGGATAGGAAGCTTACCTCAAGACTTCTCACAATGCCAAAAAGAGCAGAGCTCCGAGGAAGAAGGGCAGATCCCCAAGGAGACAAACCGTGTGTGGCAGGGCACTGTTTGTGCCTGCCACTTTAAGGGCCAGAAGCCAGCAGCCAGCAGGTGCCTGATGAGGGCAGCCATTTTAGATTCAGGGCTGCCCATATAAATAGGGCATTTTGCTGCTGGGAGATGAGGCAACAATATTGCCTGGCTGGAGGGTTGCTGGTATCACCTGGAGGTAAGGGAGGAGCTGTAAGGGATGGTCAGGAGGCTCCTTGTCCTGGGAATGACCTAAAACTGCACCCTGGTGGGGCTCCCAGTGGCATGGGAGCCCCCAGGAAATGCCAGGCTGTTACCACCCTGGTGAAAGGTGGGTCAGGGCACCTTAGCCCCTAGCTTCCACAACTGGGTAAGTTACCCCTTTTTGCAAGGTTTGGAAGGTGGACCCCAGAGGAAGAGTGTGAAACCATGGACTCATGAACCTGTCTGACATTTTCCCCCCAACTGGTCAATGCTGGGGCCAGGACTGGAAGGGTCAAAGGGCCAAGGGGTCTGCCATGAGGAATGCTCAAGAGCTGAGGGCCTGGGGTTCTGACTGGCCTGGAGGTGGGCCAGGGCTAGTATCCAAAGGTCCTGGGGGGACCACACCTGAAAGGGGGAAGCAGCTCAGGGTGCTATGTTGATTGAAGGTGGATTAGGCTGCTGGAATGGAAGGATCATAGAGGGGTTCAACAGTAGGATTCTGGGGCCCAGTGAGGGGCTGGTGATTGTGAGAACTATGGATGCCATCTGCAAGGCTTGGGCTGTGATGTAGGGGAGGAACAGAGCCACAGATAGCACCCCTTGGCATTAGGGCAAGAAATGGGCAGCCTTCCACTTGATTAACATCTGTTAAATAATTAACAACAAGCTGTGGTGGATGAGAAGGTGGGAGGTTAACCCAGAAACAGGTGGGCAGACCACTGTGAAATCGGCCCAGAGCAGCCCCCGTTACGCCGCAGGACATGTCTGGCTGCTGACCTGGCAAGTAAACCAAGAAAAGAAGAGAGTGAACTTTGACCCACTCTCTCTCAAGCATGGAGATGGCATCTGGTTGTACATCAAGAGGATTCAAGGCTTCAGCCACATGCAGGATAAAAGGCAGAAATATATAACAACAAAATATAGGGAAAGTATACAGCAGAATTTGAAGATAAAAGCCTGCACAAAAAGAAAGATAGGAAGAGACTTTGTTTTCTAATACTAAGTTCAGTTCAACCAAATTGATAGCGGTTACATAAGAACATTACATAGGTAGAGTTACAAAGTTGATATTTCTGATAAGGCTAAAGAAAGGAGAAAAAAAATGGAAAAGGATACAAAAGGACAACTTCTGCCTAAAAGTAAAGAAAGTTTGTATTGAATAATAAAAGATAAAAATAAAGATGAACATAGAATCATAGAAGTAGGGTTGGAAGGGACCTTGTAGATCTTCAAGCCCAACCCCCTGCCTGGGCAGGAGAAAAACTGGCCTCAAATGACTCCAGCCAGGTAGGCATCAAGCCTCCTCTTAAAGCCCCCCAGAGTAGGAGCTAGCACCACTTCCCTTGGAAGCTGGTTCCAGCTCCTAGCCGCCCTAACTATGAAGTAGTTCTTGTGGATGTCTAATCTAAACCTACTCTCCAATAATTTGTGTCCATTATTCCTTGTTATGCCAAGAGGTGCTAGGGGAAACAGCGTCTCCCCCAAACCCTTCTGGTCCCCCCCCTAGTGAGTTTATAGACAATCATCAGGTCCCCCCTCAGCCTGCTCTTGTGAAGGCTGAACAAGTTTAGGTCCTGCAGCCTTTCATTGTAGGGTCTGCCCTGTTGTCCCCCGGATCATGCAAGTGGCCCTCCTCTGGACCCTCTCAATGTTGTCCACATCCCTCCTGAAGTGGGGTGCACAGAACTGAACGCAGTACTCCAGCTGTGGCCTGACCAGCATCGCACAGAGGGGGAGGATCACCTAAGTGTTAATCTGAATCAGACTGTGAATATATTTATATCAGTGAGTGCGGGTAGTTAGTCGAGAAAGCGAGTGAGGTATTTCTCCATAATACTGGGACCCCTAATAGAGGCACAAACCCCCAAAAAAACAATCCCCCCCCCAAAAAACGAACTATATATAATAACCCTCTTGGCTAGTAACATCATAAATTAGAACATATAATAATAACATCCAAGACATGGCAGGCAGGAAAGTCGGGGGGCCTATAGTTCTTTGGGAAATTATAAATGGGTATGAAGAGACATGCTAAGCATCACCATCACACCTTGGTATTTAATGAGTGTGTATGTATGTATGCGTGTGTGTGTGCTTGCACATTCCTAAACTGAGTCAGTTTGGGATGATTGTACTGGGTTCTGAGCAACCAAAGCTATCCTTCAGCTGGAGTAGTATGTTTGACACCTCTGACAGTTAAGCAGCATGTGCTCCAGGTTGCAAGGCCTCTTTTAAAAGATTTCACCTTAACCTCATTGTGCTTCAATTTCCTCCCCTATAAAATAGGGATCATAAAGCCTGTTTAAAAAAAAAAAAATCATAATAATAAAAAGCTGTGAGGTTTCTGTTGGTAAAGCATGCGGGAATCTGGGCTGGCTTGCTATATTTAATATAAATACACAGTAATATATTATATATTTCCTGGTAATGAGACACAGGTTTACACTGTGTAATGCCTAGGCAGAACATAAATGACCCTGTGACACTCTTGACTGGCTGCTTCTATAATATTGGAAGGCTCTGTGTGAGAGGAATTTAAATCATGTAATAAAGATGAAGCTATTTCTTATTAAAGGGGTTTTAGCCACTGACATCAGCTGCAGGATTTGTCTGATTCAAGGGCACTGTTTAGGATCCTCATTTCTTCACAAAGCCTCTGAACTTCCCTCTTCTCCCATCCCTACCGAGTCACCCATTCCCTGAATTGAAATGGTTTAGCATTCCTGGTAGCTGAGGCAGAGGATAATTCTCAGCAAAGTTAATTCCATTTAAGACCCTCCTGCTTTCACCATGTGCTGGAAGGGCCAACAGTTCGGGTGTTGTGAGAATGTCAAATACTCACCAACGTACTTTCACACTTGGACCAGCAGAGGCCTTCTGTACTAACAATGGAATTTAGTCCTTTAACCCTAAAATGACTACCTTATCTCTCACACTTCCAGGACCACCTGGGATTTGTTTATTCCACAGAGCTCCCTATGAATACAGAATTTCTCCCTGAGGTTTCACTAATTTTGTATGTCCTCTGGACAGATTTTGCAACCAGGTGGAATTAACTGTAGTTTGGTAAATTCAATGTCTATTTTTACTCTGTCTTGGGTTTCCCTGTGTTTCAATACCAGTAGACATTTAAACTTGATTTGAACTGAGGCTAAATGGAGAGCTCTTTCTGAGAAGGTAAGAGAAATTTGTTACTGATTTTTGTCTGACACCCAGCTCTGTCTCCTTTCATCCCCTTCCTCTTGGACCTTTTCCTGTACTTCCTGCATCCATGAATGTGGTCATCTTTGACTGATATATCTCCTTGCCTTCCCGTTGTAACCCGGGCAGTACTCCAAGAGGTACCCCCTCTCCGTTGAAGGGATCAAAGCAGGTGCACAAGCACTGTGGAGGTGTAGGGACTCTCCTCCCCCTATAGACCAGAGCCAGACCACCAATGGGGACTTGACCATATGCCTGTTATGTTCCTAGTATTAAAAGGTATAAATCAGAGGGTTTAGTGAACACTACAATGCCCCAAGGGGGGCAGGATTCAACAAAGGTTAGATGCTTACAATCATTGACAAAAAACAGGGTTATCAAAATATAAAACACAGACAGCAGAACAAACATTATGGGTTGGTGAAATATAAAAAAAGGCACAATGTCAAATGACAAGGAAATATAGGGCCTTGGTACCTGGAGGGAGAGAAACACGGTGGCCCCTTTCCACTGCAAGAAGATTTGCTTCTTGTTATCTCACTCACCCCAAGTCACCTCAGCTGGGACTTGAACTCAGATCTCCCACATGGCAGGCAGGAATGCTGCTACACAGCTACCACTGGGGGTCCTGCTCTAGTTTGCTGGGGGTCTTGACCTTCCCAGAGCCCCAGCCTCACATTGAGCTGCCTGGTTTCTGATTGCAGCAGCTGGAAGCAGAGCTGGGAACCTCTCAGATTGCTGCTCAGATCCTTGCTGGAGTGGAGGGAAGCCTCTCCTGCTGGCTGCAGCCTCTTGTAGGGGATCCTGGAGTCCAGTGGGGAGCCTCTCCTGCCAGCTGCACGCCGCACTGCTGAGGGTCCCACTGCTGCCTGCAGGTCCTGCTCTTTCAGGATCTTCTGGGGCACTGCTCCTACCCTGCTGGCTCAGCTCTTGCCAACTCTGTGAAGCTCTTTCCTTGTCCCTCAATGGTCTCTCCTGAGTCAGCCCATGCTGCCTGTTTTATCCCCCTCCAAGTGACCCAAGGGGCCAATGAGGGGACACGGGGCCTGAGTCTCTGGGACCTGATTGGTGCAGAAAGGGAATCCCAAGGCCTCCAATCATCTCTTGCCCTTTCAAACCCACTGGGCTAGGTCACTGCCAACCAGCCCGTCACGCCATATTTCCTTTAGATTCTAGAAAATTGCAGATCTTCATATTACTGCCTTCAAGCCACTGCATTCAGCTCACCTGTAATTCATGGGAGTTTCCTGATTTACCTCAGAATTTTAGAAACGCTTGCAACCATATTGGGTGAATATATCCTCTGTATTTTTAAGAGACAACCCTCAGTTTGTACATAAAGGCCCATATCCCATTTTAGTGTAGAACGTGTATCCTATGTTTTGACAAAGAATCACATATTATGATGCTGTTCAGGGGTATGACGCTGTTCTACATAAGATTTTCTGCCATGATTAAAGCAAAGGGGGAGTTGGTTTGTTAAAAATAAACTTTGTCCCATATTTGTTCAGTTTGCTGTTGTTCTTGGCTTATTTGTAAACTCACCCCACAGGCACTTCCTCTTACATTCTCTTTATGCCAATTGCTGTTATTTTGAAATCTGCCTCTCTGCTCCCCTGAGGTGGCACTTTGCACCACTGATCAAGATTGATAGTAGCAGATGTGGTGGGAGGCAGCAAAGGGAGGAGCCTCTCCTGGCAAGAAGATCCAAAGAAAGAGAGTAAATTCCATGAAGTAAAGAGCAGATAGGCAGGGACATCCTGGGTTAGGAGCACATGGCTCCTGTATGCCTTCTATAGCTATGGAGATATCTCAGCTTATTTAGCTCTGGCCTCATTTACACCTGTTTCTGAAGCTTTTTTTCAATCCGACTCCTTCCATGTGATCAGGTATTTAGCAGAATTTACAGATGTGTTGGAATCTGACACAGCCATGCCATGAGTGCTTCTGCTACAGCCTTGTACTCCCAACTTCTGGGCTTCCAGCCACTTGCCCCAGTGTCCACACCACCAGCACATAGTATCTGACTCTTTATAATTCCCCAACTGCTCTCTGCATCTCCATCTAATTCTAAATCTCAGGTAAGAACACACAATGCTGTTTCTCCCTCTGGCCCATTCCAAACTCTCAGTGTTCAAAGATTTATAATGTAACTTTACATTTCTATTCCGCCCCATGCAATATGTTTAGATAGAGCTGGTATAGTAAAAACACAAATAAAGCACCAGACCGCGTCCAGAATGGGCCGTATTCGAACTGGATTTGGATTCAGCCTGAATTGGGGACAGTGATTCCATTAGTTGACTCAGATCACTGTCCCTGATTCAATTTGGCCAAACCTGAATCTGAAGATTCGATGCTCATTCAGACACGGATACAGCTTTAAATGTTTTTTCTACATACCTTGAGGTACCAGTGCAGCTTGTGATCACTGCAATGCTGGGGCAAATGAAGCATCCCACAGCAGTGCAGGGGTGCCCTCCACATGCTCAGCAGCTAACTTGGAAGTGGACCAGAAGTACTTACAGTCCACTACTGCCCCCTTCCCGACTGCGTCCCCTCTGCTTGGCAATCAGCTGTGGGGGGACTTCAGGTGCCCCCCCAGACCCAGGAGGCACCAGTTGAGCTAGGGGGATGTGGGGGGGAGGGGAGGTAGTGTGCTCCCTGGCAGACCCAGAAGTGGACCAGAAGTGCTTCTGGTCAATTTCTGGGTGTGCTGCTGAGTGCACTAGGGAGCCCCCTACACTCCTGTGGGACGCTCCATGTGCCCAGCATCGCAGCATTCACATGCCACCTGGTACCTAGAGGTATGTAGAAAAAACATTTAAAGCTGTCTCTATGTCGGAATCACCAAATCTTTCTGAATTGATTTGGAGGGTTCCGTTCAGCCACCGAATCTCTGCTGAATCAAATCAGAGACCAAAGCTTCGCATGAAGCTTCACACAGCCATGCCAGACAGTACCTGGTTCCCATCCTGTACAGCCTTACAAGGCCACTCACCATTTCAGTCTGTTCCTTTGGGCCCAATCATGCCAACCCTTACTTCACATGCTTAATATTATGCTCTGTCCCCATACCATTGAATGGGATGTAAGCATGTGCTTAGAATTAAAAACTTTGCTGAATCAGGGCTCACATTCTGATGAGTAATTGTAATTCTAGTTATTTCACTGCTGATGTAGCACACCAGGACCTTATCTAAGAATAACATACTGTGTGAAGCCCAGACACTTTGAGGTTAACGATAACATTTCCACTGATTTCAACTAAGACAGGATTTCACCCATTCTCCTCAAATTGCTAAAGTAATTGTTGTACTGTACTGTGCTGTATTATACAAGGGCCTGATCCCACTCCCATTTACATTTTGCCATTAATTGAAGTGAGAGTAAGGACAGACCCCAAATATGGGACTTTTGCTTCTCCATTGTCAGATATTTAACACATTTCATAAATGAAATACTTTTGCAATGTGAGCGTGTATGAAAGGTAATTTGAAGCAGAACCAAACCAGTCAATTGTCACAATAAATTTTGAAGTAAATTCTAAGATTCAGTGAATGAAATGCATCTCCTGCATAAGTTTGCTGAAGTCAGTAGACTTATACCTGGGATGCATTTCTCCCAGTGTCTTGTAAAATGAATATACATGCTGCATATTCTGTCATGTATTTTTTACATATCATGAAACTTGGCCAGTTTTTCAGTGTTTTAAAAAGTGCTACGTATGTCAATATGTTTTATGTAACATGCCATGCAGCAAATATATGGAAAGTTGCTCTATTTTTCCATATGACATTGCCTAGTTATGAATGGATTCCTATTTTGCTATTATTATAGAATGAAGGAGGCTGTTTCAAGCTCCATGACACTTCATAACAGGAATTTTATTGGACACCATTCCTATGATATCAAGCAACTTTAAAGACAGGCTTCAATTTTCAGTGTCTTTTTTCCTTTTAAAATTAAAATATCTTTAAAGCAACAAACCAGTATTAAATGAAAAAGAAGTAAGGGAAAATTTAAGTAATTAATAAAAATATTGGAATATATAGGGCCCTTTCAAATGTCATTTCCAGTATATTTCCATATGGAAAAGAACAATGCTTCAATATTAATCATAATAATAAAAGTTTTGCATCCCCTTTCAAGATTAACAATGCACATTTCTTAGCCTGTGGAGACATGCTGAAATACCTCCATATGGGCACAATGTAAAGATTGCATTAAGAGAGATTACTTTTTAGATATGTAGTCCAGCTTTATATGAGATACTCAGACTGTAGTGATTTTCTTCAAAAAGGTCAGTTAGTTTGTCATTCTCTTTACTAGTCTCTAGAGTCTCACAGAACAATATCCTTACAATTTGTTCCTAGTGGAAACATTTTGTTTCTGTTGAAAAAAGCAAAAATATTGGAGGCATATTGGCCAGAGTTGATACAAGAAACTATAAGAGGGTTTTTCAGTAACTATCTTAACATATCTGATCTAACAGAAGTGTGTTCCTCTGGAACATCGTTTCAAGCGTATCACTATTTTACATCCTGCCTGTACCCAGGGTAGGGCCAGCTGTGGTGTTGAGGTTCCTGGGCCAACTGCTCCTCCCTTGTACTTTGGTTTAACGTGTCACCAGGTACCCAGAGCCTCCTGCCTGGAGTGGGTTGCTCTATACTTGCCTACCACATCTTGATCATCAGAAGTTACTGATAGGAAGGGAGGTTCCTCCAGAAGTAGGGGGATTCTCCACCCTCGGGCTGGCTGGATACTGGGATGGGTGACTTAAGGCTCCAGCCTCCCTATCCCCTGTCCACTCACCAACCTGGTCTAGTCTCAGCTGCCATGATGTAACAGGCTGCTGCACAAAATGTCCTAGCTCATTTCCACAACTGCCTGAAGGACGACACTTACATCCAAACACTTCCAAAGTCTGTGATGCCTGGGTGTCACCCCTAGGTGTCTTAACACTCAACCGTTCCCCTTGGTAGTGCTGGGAGCAGCCAGGCAGGGCCTTCGTGCACCAGATCTCACACTCAGATTAAATCAAGGCCACTTGAGCCTTATTGCCAGGCCTCCGTGGATCATACCAGGACTCGCCCATGTTGGCTCTCCCTTTTTACAAAACAAAAATAAAAGAAACTGCAGAGTACTTCAGGTATGGCGCTGCATGTGGGAAAGGGTTCACACATCTGGTACCCAGGCTCAGTCTTGAGGTGGGTCCCACCAATCTGATGAACGCCTTGTGCCTCCTGTCTTCAGGGGCAGGAACCCTTCTGAGTTCCCTCCAGTCTGGCTCAGTGGCAGCTCTCCGGCATCCTTGTTGGACCCCACCAGGTCAATGGAGGAGCTTCTTGTTGCCCATGCGGCAACTGCTCCCTCCTTGGCAGCTGCTGCTACACACCAAAGCTCCAGATACGTTTTTTATGGCATCATCCTTGGCCCACCCTCCCAAGCACAGGGAGACCATGCTTTTAAAACGGCATGGCAGAGACGCACACACCTCCACTTCTGGGGCTCGGCTGGCTGCAGGTGAGTTGAACTGACCCACAGCCTTTTCCAGGTCATTATCCCCTGTTGACTGGGGGCTGTCCCCACTCCCAGGGCACCCAGGGGCCTCATTGCCCCATGCAGCAACACATCCTCCACATTAAGCTTCTTAGGTGTACGCCTTCCCTCTGGTTATCTTCATTACCTGAGTTTATACCGTTGTCCTGTGGCTGCTGGTCTTTGTTCAGGTTGACCTCTTCATTCCCACACCTGGATAGAAAATCAGACCTAGTATTGTTTTTTCCTGGTCTGTGCACAATAGTAAACTTATACAGCTGCAATGCCAATGCCCACCAAGTAATATGAGCATTATTAGCCTGCGTGCAGCTGAGCCATCATAAAGGGGTATGGTCTGTCACCAGTTTGAACTCACACCCCATCAAATATTAATGAAAATATCTAATGACCCAATTGATAGCCAGGCATTCCCTCTCTGTGGTCCCATACCTGGTTCCAGCAGGTAGTAGCTTATGACCAGGGATCCAGGTTTTCCATTTCCCATGGAAAAATGGAAAAAACCACGCATTTCCTAGTTTTCTCAGAGAAAACACAGATTTTCTCTTTTAGCAGAGAAACCCATGGATTTTCCCCTTTTGCAAAGAGTTCTGCAAGCTGGCTGAGTTCCAGCCTGCAAGAGCTATTTGCAAAAAGGGGGGGAAAGCCCCAACCCTGCCCAGAGGGGCAGGGGGAGGGGCAGAACCTGCAGCTTTTAGTCAGTTGCAAGGCCTAGGTCAGGCTCACTTTTCTCCTGGAGACTGTGAACTAGTAAGTGGGGCTTTCAGGGAGCTGGGGGGTTGCAGGGCAGGGCTGGGGTGGAAGCTGGTTGGGAGCTGAGGGAGCAAGGAGGTGTTGGGGAAATACACAGAGTGCCTGGTCAGCACCTCCATGTGCAGCTTCCCTTAAGGGCTGCTAGAGCCACTTAGTTTTCACGTGCCCCTGGCCGGGCACTCCAGCTGTGAGCGGGGATATGTGGAGCCAGCTGAGCACTCCGGCTGCTAGTGGGGAGGTATTGGGGAAATGCATGAAGTGCCCAACCAGCTCCACATCTCTCTGCTCATGCCAGAGTGCCCAGCCAAGGGCAGGTGAAACTGAAGTGGCTCTAGCAGCCCTTAAGGGATGCCACACATGGAAGCACCAGCTGGGAGCAGGCAGATGTGGAGCCAGCTGGGCACTCAGTATTGTTCAGTCTAAGAGGGCAAGGGGAACCCACGCCCCCAGATCTGTATGGGGGGCAGGCTGTAGGCTTGAGCTCCTTCCCTGCTTCCCTCCTGTGGGGCTGCTGTAGCCCCACAGGCAAGACCCAGCATCGCTGGGAACAGCGGGGCTGTGCTGGGATCTCCTTGCCCCCACTCCCCTGCCACACTTCCTGCATTCCAGCCACGTGGGAATCTCCTAGCAGCTGCTCACTCCACACTGCCCCAGCAATGCACCTCCTGCATGCAGGGTTGCACTGAAGCAGTATGGAGCTCCGCCACAGAGCAGCGGCAGGTGCAGGAGGCACGGTGAGGGAGTCAAGGAGATCCTGGCACAGCTCCACTGTTCCCAGCCATGCTGGGTCTTGCCTGCAGGGCTACAGCAGCCCTGCAGGAGGGAAGCAGTGGGGAAGCTCAAGCCCACACCCTGCCCCCCATACAGATCTGGGGGTGTGGGTCCCACAGCCTCTGAGAGCCAGCCCTAGCCCTGCCCGAGTCAGTAGCAGGCAGCAGCAGCAGGGGAGCCAGCTCCATGCTTCTGCTGCAACTGCCTTCTGTTGAGGGCAGGGAGCAATCGACCTGGGTCCCTGGTCCCATAGCCCTGACAGCTGGGGTCCCCTTCTGGCAGAGCAAGGGGGTGGGGGCTGTGTGTGGGGGGCAAGGGGCATGAGAAGGGCTGGGGGGCTGTTG
>NW_017728920.1:5972236-6018765 GCF_001723895.1 Crocodylus porosus | reverse complement strand
AGGGCCAGGGGGGTTGTGGGGGGCCTTTTATAATGGATTTTGGGGTTTTTATCAGAGAATTTGCAGGTTTTTATCAGAGAATTTGCATTTTTTGATCACGGAAACCCAGGATCCCTGCTTATGACTCATGTAGGCCACAAGTCTTTCAAGGCCTTGGTCACATTGAGTCAATACTGCTCTTATAGCAGTGTCAGAGGCATCCATCTGTTAAAAAAAAAAAGTCTATTAAAATCAGGGGCGTGTATCACTATATCCTGGCACAGGGCGGCCTTCAGTTGGTCAAAGCTGTGTGCCATATCCAGTGTCCATGTCAGCATCTTAGTGCTGCCTCTCTTCAGGACATCTGATAATGGAGTAGCTAGGTCAGCAAAGTGTGGCACAAATCATCCATAGTAATTTACCAGCCCAAGGAATGACTGCATCCATTCATGGTTCTTTGGGGGCACAAATCCTTGGATAGCCAATATTTTGTGCATCAGAAGTTTAATAACCCCTTTGCCTACCTGGATACCCAAGTACTTGGTTTGTCATTTCCCAAGCACACACTTTTGGGGGTTTGCCATCATTCTTAGCTCCTATAGTTCCTCAAGTATGGCCTTCATGGCCCATAAGCGTTGCTCCCATGTCCTCATAAATATCACAACATCATCGATGTATGCCACTGCATACTTAGCATGGGGCACCAGTATGTGATCCATGATTCTTTGGAATGTGGCCACAGATCCATGTAAGTCAAATGGCATCCAGATAAATTCATAGAGCCCCCAAGAGGTCCCAAACTCTGTTTTGGCCTGGTAACAGCTGGCAGTTGATAGAGATCTGCCAGTACCCCTTCGACATATCTAATGTGGATATGTAGCGCGCCCCATCAATGTGCTCCACTAGCTCTACTCCACTGTGAAAAGTGGTTTGTAAATTCCCTTTGAGGATCAGGCCTGAGAGACTGGAGACAGATAGTTGGATGTTCTCACCTTTGATAGATTTTCAGTGTGCACTCATTCTGGTGTGCAGTTGTTGCTTGGTGTCTCCTGTGTATTTTCCATCAGGACATTTGGTGCCCTGATGGAGATAATTATTGTGAAGATATCTCCATACTGGAGATACTGTTGGCAGGTTTTGCATGTCTTATCATGGCATGGTCTGGATCCATTCGGTATGTTTTGGGCTGTAGGAAGTTGGTTTCTGGTGATGAGGTTAGCAATGTTCAGTGCTACTTTGACTTTACAAACCGCTTTTCACAGATGAGCCTATGAACTGCACTTCAGCAATCTCCTAGGTACAGAAACTCATGGACTCAATACAGGCATTGGAATAATGACACACTACAACCTGCCAGACAACTAACTTCCCAGGTACCTCTCCACTTTTACCTGCTGCATCCCCCTTTCTCCCTATCCTAACCTGTCTCTTACCCCCTGACGCCCCCATTTCCATTTTCACTGACTAGCTTTCTTCCCTGCATAGCATGCCAGCCTCTGGCTTCTTTACTATTTCTTCCATCCAGGAAGAGCGCACACACAAACTGCAGGTGCTTCCTCAGCCTGACAAAGGGTTTCCAACCCAGAAGCTTGCTAAGATACATTTCTCCAACTATTCAATTGGCCTACTAAAAGATATCAGATTGATCCAAAGAAACTTGTCTGCCATGTCTGTAAACCAACATGGCTACAACCTACACCCCTAGCACCTGTCAGCTGACCAAAAGGAGGCAGAGCCCTGGAAACATCTAAGCCCCAGGGCTGGGGCTGGCAAGGAGAGTTCTCTGGCAACTGCTGGAGAAGAAGCTCCCGCAGGAAAGGAAAGAAAGGCTCTGTGATAGTTTGGCTGCCTGAGATGCTAGTCTACTGTACTGCTTACCTGTTGTTATTTAAAGTGGTGGACTGAGATGAGGCTGTAGGGGAAAAGGAGGCCTCATTGGGGCACACTACCCTGTTGTGTAGAGGCTCCAGCACCAGTGAGGGGCATAGAGAGCCCAGCGACAATAGAAGGTAGACTGAGACCAAGACCTCTTTACAGGGGTGATATCGATATACTATCTGCAAGGCATGGAGTGCAGTAAGGGATGGTTGGAGCCATGCATCTAGCCCATAAGGCTTAGGGTGTCTCCTTGAGGCACCTACTTAGAGCAGGTCCCAGCAAGGGGTCTAAGAACCTACAGGGTTTAGTGGGATCCATTAGGACCATGACTGAGCTGAAGCTCAAGGGCAGCCTCCCTTTCTATTATAGTTTCCAACAAAACGTTGTGGAAGGCAAGAAGAGAAGGCACCCACAGGGCAGAACTGGCATGCTCACAGGGCCTTAGGAGTATTTCAGCCATCTCTAGGGATCCTACACTGTGGCAAAGTACAGTTTCCCAGAAACCCCTGCACCTATCTCCTTGAAACTTGGCAGGATTCATGGCCTCAGCAGGGGCTACCAGGCCTGCTGTTTTCACCCCACTCTACCTTAACACACATACACATCACAAGTTTTGCTTGTCAGCAGCTTGAGGTGCAGTTTCCCAGAAATCCTTATACCTACCTCCTTCAAACCCGGCAGTCTTCATGGCCTCAGCAGGGGCTACCAACCCTGCAATTTTCATCAGAGTCAGGCAAGAAATGACGAAGTTATAGGCATTCTAGTCATTCCCCATTGTAGCCTATGGCTGAAACAGCGTCAAAGCAGTGTCAAAACTCAAAACAGTTTCAGCTGAAATGAAATGAAACAGCAATTTGAAACACTGTAACAACTCACTGTCCCATCAAAATGCCGAATCTGAAACTGAAATGAAACACAGGCATTTCACAGAGCCCTAATAATGAACTTGCTGACAGATGTTGGCAGCAACACCAACAATTTTTGTCCAACCTCAAACCATCTAAGTTTGGCACTAGCATCATGCACCTTCCTCTGTTCCTGCTGGGCTGCCCGAAGGTTTTCATTGGCTACCCTTTATGTGCATGAATATGTTCTTGGAACTCCCTTCTATACCCTTCAGCCGCCATATTCTTTTCCATAGTCCTAGGCTGTGTCCTGAGCCTTGCCAATCACTAGGGCACCGAGCCAGCTTGTCCAGTATGCATGCTCGAGACCCATTTGCATGGCCATCCTTTCAAAGACTTCAATGTGAGCCTCTGGATCGTCATCACATGTCGTCTTCAGCACTTGCATAGTTTTATAGTTTCTAGGGTCGGAAGGGACTTGAGCAGATCATCGAGTCCGACCCCTGCCACTTTGAAGAATGAAAGAATGTTCGAGGCAGCAGGAATGGCTGCAACAAACTGCTGCTGTTGTACCTCTAGGACAACAGGGGGATTCCTTGTTGGAATGGATTCTTTATAGAATGGAGGCCAAGTCTCTCAGTTGGACAAAACAATACGGCAAAACTCTTATTAGTTCAGTCCTGCTTTCTCCTTATTGTGTTTGATTTTCCTCTCGTTTGATTTTGGATGCTTTTCACAAAGGCTTATTGACTTAGGATTGCACTGGAGGAGTTTTCTATTTACCTTCTCTGCCTGAAGATGAGACTGATCTTTTCCTTTCCTGCCAAACCTTCTTCTCTCATTGAACACAATACTCCAGATATGGCCTCACCAGTGCTGAATACAGGGGAATAATCACTTCTCTTGACCTACTGGTAACACACCTACCAATGCAACTCAGTATGCCATTAGCCACCTACAAGGGTACACTGCTGGCTCATATTCAGCGTATTGTCCACTGTAACCCCCAGGTCCTTTCCTGCAGAGTTGCTGCCCAGCCAATCAGCCCCCAGCCTGTACTGGTGCATGGGATTGTTCCATCCTAAGTGCAGAACTTTCACCTTGTCCTTATTGAACTTCATGAGATTCCTTTTGACCCAATCCTCCAATTTATCTAGGTTACTTTGAATTCTATCCCTACCCTTTAGCATCCCTACTACTCCCCCCTGCTTGGTATCATCTGCAGCCTTGCTGAGGGTGCACTCTATGCCATCTTCCAGGTCATTGATGAAGACATTGAACAAACTCAGCCCGAGGACCAACCCCTGAGGCACTCCACCTGATACCAGCTGCCAACTAGACATCAAACCATTGATTACTACTCTTTGAGTCCAATGCTCCAGCCAGTTTTCTATCCACCTTACAGTCCATTCATCCATACTTCCTTAGCTTGTCCATGAGAATGCTGTGGGAGACCGTATTAAAAGTCTTGCTAAAATCAAGGTACACCACATCCTCCAGTCTCCCTGTATTCACAGAGCCAGTCACCTCATCATAGAAGGCAAACAGGTTGGTCAGGCATCACTTGCCCCTAGTGAATCCAGGCTGACTGTTCCTAATCAACTTTTTCTCCTCCAAGTTCTTAGAAATGGATTCTTTGAGGATCTGCTCCATGATTTTTCCAGGGACTGAGGTGAGACTGACTGGTCTTTAATTCCCTGGATCCTCATTTACCCCTTCTTAAATATGGGCACTAGTTTGCCCTTTTCCAAACATCTGGGACCTTTCCTGATTGCCATGAGTTTTCAAAGATGATGTCCAATGACTCTGCAATCACATCAGCCAACTCCCTCAGCATGCTTGGGTGCTTCCCATCTGCCCCCATGGACTTGTACATGTCCAGTTTTTCTAAGTAGTCCCTAACCTGTTCTTTCACCACTGTTGACTGCTTACCTCCTTCCCAAACAGTGCTGCCTGGTGCAGTAGTCTGGGAGCTGGCCTTACCTGTGAAGATTGAGGCAAAAAAGGCATTAAGCACTTCAGCCCCTTCTACATCCTCTCTCACAAGGTTTCTTCCCCCATTCAGTAAGGGACCCACACTTGCCTTTAAGTAAGGGTCCCTGATCCTCTTCTTGCTCCCAACATCCTTGTAGAAACCCTTCTTGTTACCCTTCACATCCGTTGCTAGCTGCAACTCCAGTTGTGCTTTGGCCTTCCTGACTTCATCCCTGCCTGTCCAAGCGATGCTCTTATATTCTTCCCTAGTTATTTGTCCAAGTTTCCACTTCTTATAAGCTTCCTTTTTGTGAATTAGTTTACTAAAGAGTTCCCTGGTAAGCCAAGCTGGTCTTCTGTCATACTCGCTAGTCTTCCTGCATATTGAGATGGTTTGTTCCTGCACTCAGTGCATCGCATTGCAGTGATAGTTCAAATTGTTTCCCTGCCTCTCCCAAATCCCACCCAGCTGTAAACAAACAGATATTGCTTGACCAACGAGGTATGTTTCACACTGGTTTTTGAGTCACTTCACTGACAGACTTGGAGAAACACATTCTACACTAGGGGACCTTCCACTGAAAACAACTAACCACTAACCTTCACCAGGTCCACCTGTCTTGCAAAAGATTTATCCATTGTATAAAATATCTCTTTTCTGTATAAAGAAAGATCTCATTGGTGTTTAGGTTGCAGAAGGCAGCCACATCCCAGACCTTGGATATCTTTTGAAACAATGGGACTAGCTTTAGTCCCCTGCCACCTGACTGCTTTGCACTGCAGAGTCAAATCAAACAGCCAGAAAGAGACCTGTCCTAGCAGTACAGTTGTTGATTCCCCAGGCATCCACCAATCCACAGCTAAAACAAATGTTATGTGGTTTGTTAGCTAAGGATATGGTCCTTGTTTTCTGAAGCTCTCCTGCTCAGGGAGAGCACAGTGACATGATCATCAATGAATCATTTACCACCTGGTCTGTATGCCTTTAATAACTAATATCCTGCCGAAGCACCTGTTGCATGAATAATCCAGTACCTCTGGCATATATTCTTTTACTCCAGCCCAAGGTTGCTCAGCCTCCAGCCCATGTGCAGATCTGGCCCACAGGGCTCCATAGGTCCAGCAATTTGGTGGTGGGGGTGTGGTGGCAGCAATAATTGCCACTCTCCTGCTGCCTAATTTCCAGACTACAGGGAGCCCAGCAGGCCAGATAACATGGCCTTGCATGGTAAATCAGGCTGGCGCACAGGGTCAGGCTAGTGTGTGGCCAAATCCAGACATCCAGGGGATCCAGCCCACAGACCAACTCCATGTCGTTCATCTACCCACACAGCTGGAAGGTTAGGCACCACTGCTCTAGCCTGTGCAGTGTCATGAAAATAATTCTGTCCTTGACTGCTGTTTTATGCACACCACCTCCCTCTTTCTCACATCTGATGGGTTTCATTGGAGAAATCTTCAGGGATATAGAGCTTTTTTTGAAAGGCCAAGTATGATTTTGAGTGTCTTTAAAATGCTCTGGAGGTACATCTCTTTGGTAGATGTAGACAGGAAAGGAGCTCATGAAAGTGGATGTTCCCTACTTCCAGCCATGAATACCTTTTTTAGGAATTCAAAGATCAACTAAGGTGTTGAGTGACTTGAACTCAGTTGGAGTTGAGGTCACTCATCACATTGAAGGCAGCACTCAGCATCTCTCAGGATCAGATCCTAAGGCTAAGTCCAGACAGTCAAAAAGCCTGAGGCTGAATCAATTCAAATTAGGCAGCTTCTTCTAAGCAACGTAGGTTGAACCAATAAGCAACTGAACTGACTTTTGGTTTTTAATTGGAAAAGGCAAGGGAAGGTTTGCAGTGACCCAGTCCAGTTGGCAGGGGGTGCTAGAGCTCATCTCCCAGCCTGCTGGCCATTGCCAGCCCAGTCAAGTGTCCCCAAACTCCTACTGTCACCCCACAAGGGGGTTAAGGAGCCCCCTGTCTGTGTGCCGGCCTACCTTGGGGCAGCCTCCCCATCAGAAGGTTTCCCCCCAGCCTGGGTTCCCCAGCCCAAGCAGCCCTGGAGAGCTGAAGGGAATTCCTCCCTCCCCCTTCCCAGATGCTGATTGTTTCATCCACAGGAGCAAGGGAGAAGCAGTCCTCTTTGCCAGGTGCCTGCCCCTGGAGCCCAGCATGGGGGCACTGGGGAGCTCTCACCTTGGAGAATTTCCCTCCACTCCCTGAAGCTGTCTGAGACTCACAGAGGCTAAGGCAAGGTTCAGGAGGGGAGGAATTCTCTAAGATCCCTGGGGTTGCCCTGGGCTGGGGTGAGGGGAAGCCCCACAAGGCAGAAGCTCCCTGGTGCCCCCACACTGGGCTGCATGGGCAGGCACCTGGCCTGGAGGACTCCTTCCTCCCTTTTGTGTCAGCCAATCAGCAGCTGGGAAGGGAGAGGAGGGAGGGCAGAGGGCTGCCAGGGTCCGAAAAGCCTGCACCACGGGGGCTTTCCCTCCCCACACATTCTGTATAGACCCTGGCTAGTGGGAACTGGGGGTCTGTTCCCCTGCCCCACTGTCCCTATGGGCTGACAGACGTGGGCAGGAAGCAGGCTAAGGGGCAGAGGGGTGATGCAGTCCCTGTTCCACTGGAGCAGGCAGCATAGCCCAGGGCTGCAAAGCATCCTGAGATGCTGGGGGACTGAGAATTAACTTGAACAAGGAAGGGATCTGGGATAGAAGTTCCACAAACTGGTTTGACCTAAATCAGTTAAGTCTGATACTATATCCAGCTAGGTTTATCTTAAGCCAGTTTTGGTCATTTTAAAGCACTTGGTGTGAACTGAACTTGTGTCCTGTTACAGGTTTAAACCAGTTTCCATTCACTTAAACTTATTTATATGTAACTTCTAGGAGTTACAGCTCTGTCTGCAAGTGAGTGTGTATATTACAATACAGGAAGAGGGATGAATTCAAGGAAATTATTGCCACCTTAGGCCTTTCCTTTCTTCCAAGACTCCCACCAGTGTCTCTCCAGCTATTCATTTATAGCCCTGTCAGGAGAATCAGAGGATTAATCAGGAATCAAAATGAAAGAAGTGAAGCAAGAGGCAAATCAGAACCTTCAGTAATCCAACAATAAATTTTGGGGTGCTTGGACCAACTTTTCAAACTACAGATATCCCATTTTTATGCAGCTCTTCTGCAGCTTCTGCTGATTTTAGTTCCTACAGATGCTGGATAATTATTGTAGGCCTCCTGAAGAAGTTATTAACAATGATAAAGCAATTTCCATTCAACTTTTACTAATTTATAGGTGAAAAAATTACAGTCAAATTTGAAATAATCTGGTAAATTTTTTCCCTATTGGTCACGCTGCATTAATGCTGGATGGTGGGAATTTGTTTGTGGTGTGACACTGAGCCCCTATTTTGCCAAGAGTTTCAGATTATGTCCCCTGCCAGAAATAAGACTGATGCCAGTAGGAGGGAAGACTCAGAAAGTCTCAGTCAGCTATTTAAAGAATCAGTTTCAGAAGCAATCTGTGATTTATAAATGGCAAGAAACCTTCTTTTCTTATGAAATTGTATAATTTTATGAAAAGCTGCAGTAGGGGATAGCTTTCTTTTAAAGAGCACTTGATCAAAAAATGAAAGGAAGCATATGTCTGGAGGGGAAAAATCTTTGCTGAGAATAGTTGAAGATACAATCAACTAAGTTCTTCTTAAGGAAGAAAAGGCTCTTAAAATACCATAGGTACAAAGCATCATTTCAGAACATGAAGAATCCTATATTAAGGTTAAAATAAAATAAAAAGCCTAGAAAGTGGTAGTAAGGTTTCCAAAAATAACTTTAACTCTGACCTTGTACGTACCTAGTATTTAGATGTAGAAATAAAGGTTTAACTATTATTATTGCTACTATTTATAGAATGTCACAGAAGAATTGTGTATACCATTCAAAATGTATATAGTGCCTATAACTGTCCTATGGTGTATTTTCTTTGCACTTTCAAGAGAGAGTTGGGGAAGTGCTTTATTGTGAAATATGTTATGAGAGAGATTGTAGGAGCCTAGAGCTATTAGCTACACTGAACATTGGATTTAAATGTTGTCTTCCAGAATGGATTCATGAGAAAAAAGGAAGATATCAATGACTTGTTTTCAAAGCATGGGTGGTTGAAGTGGAGAAGGGACTATTTTGGGGTCAGTGACCCATATGTGGTAGTTGTGAGGAAGCCTCTATGTCTGTACTTACAGAACAACAAAAGAGAATTAGTGACATATGTGCTAGAATGCATAGTTATTTGCCATATTGGCACAGCAAACATTGTATCATTTAAAATTGGTCCAAAGAGTTTGGATGTAATGCTTCTTCATTCCAAAAATGTTGTTTCTTCTAAATTGAAATGTTTTGTGGAAATGGGTTATTTTAACACAAAAATCATTGGTGAAGGGAGAGAAAAGGATCCCCACTGGGAACAACCAGTTTCCCATTGGCGGGGTCATTCATCTAATCTGCCTGAATCAAATTTATAACACATAGCTATCAGAAAGCATAGATGAGTGTTCTGACCACAAGGCTTTGCTATTCCATTTGAGGGTGTATATGTCCCTTCTCGCTCCCTGCCCTCTACATCTGCACCTTAGTTGTATGTTGGTTCAAAGTGAAGGTTATTTATGGAAATGTAGCAATGAGTTTCTAGATGTTTTCTCCTGCATCAAAGAGTCTCATTTTCATTCCGCTGTGGAATGAAAACAAATTTTGAAACCTCAGTAGTTTTTACAGTACAAAAATCTTGTTTTCTGGCCAGCATTAGCACCCATCTATGACTACAGTGATTAGGTCGAAAAGGTTGTTTGCAAGTACATTGGGGGAGGGGGGTGACAAGTTCCTGATGGAAGAGCTATGGCAAGTCAGACCATTAGTCCACTAAGCAGAGTAGCCTATCTCCAATAGCAGCCAGAACCAGTCCTGGCATGAGGAAGGCATTCTGGGAGTAGGAAGACCCAAAGAGAAGGTGTGGATAGACCATGCTGCTCTCCAGTTATTTCTACCTGGCTTGGTATCTCCTGAGCATGTTGCCAACAGATGTAAGTTAAAGGGGCTCTCAAACTGACATGATCCCTGGGCCAGGGCCAGAGAAGAGAACACGAGAGCCACAAGGGACTCCCCAGAACTCTTTTCCCCTGTCCTAAATATAAACTCAGATACAAACTTAAATAGGGCTGCCGTATAAACCCATTGTGTTCTCATTGCATTAACCTAATCTCAGGCTGTTCCTACAGAGCAGCAGAGTCAGATTATCAGGTCATGTCTCACAGTTTTAAGTGCTGATCCATGATAGGGAACAGCAGAACCCCTATAAACACCAGGCCTGTTTAGCATTGTCTGCAGGAACTGACACGTCAGTAATGTGCACATGTACAGTAAAAACAGTGGCACTGTGCAAGGAGATCAGAGCTTCCAGGTTTTAGTTCCCTCATGAAAGCCTTCTACTAAAGCATAGGCCAGAATTTACCATGCCAGTTCAGAGGGTCAGAAGAATTTCTCTCTGTGACTGAATTGGGACATATATTTGTTTCAGAATCTCCTGCTGGTTGTGGCCAGTTTGTCGACAAGTGACTTCCTTCATGAAAGCAGGAACAGTTGTAGCAATAGCCCTGGTATATAGAACCCATAAATTGTTTTCCATTCAGTGTTAATATGAACAGGAAACTACAGTTCTATATTTTATAGTGTTCCTTTCAATGTTCTTAACTCACCTGTTTAATAATAAAACTATGTTTTTTCCTTTTTAAAAAGTATGTTTTCATTGCATCGTTCCATAACCCCTCTTTATTTTATATTTGGAGCAGAAGTGGTTGTTTTAGGCCCAATGTTTACTTCACATTTTTTATTAAAACAAGATAACATTGTGACTTTTAACTGAGCAATTTAGCTGAGATTTTCAACACTTTTCAAGGATTTTAGATACCCAGTGCCCATTTAAAATGAATGGAGGTTGGCTGTCCAGGTCAGGCAGACTTTCTGAAAATCCCTACTTGGTAAGGAAATGATCTTTTCAGAAAGAATGTATCTAACAGTAAAAGATTAAGAAGTATTATTTTCAACTGAAAACTCCTGAGCCAGATCTGGCCTTCCTACATATTATTCACATAGCTCTTACTGACTTCTGTGGGTCTTCAGTGTTTTCATCTGAAGAAAGAATTTTTCATTTGAAAATATAAATCTAAAATGGTAAATATCTGTGTTAACCTTATGAATGTTTACAAGAGAAGATACTGTTTTGTTTTCTGATGGTTTATAGTTTATATGCTCCACTCCGTGATTTCTTTCTTTCTGATGTACTTTGTTGCTCTTGTAAAAATGTACAAAGTAGAGAATTTTTTTTCATGGTGTTTTTCTTTTATGTTCTTCTGGTATTTTCCAGCTGGCCTCCTACATGTGTGTGGTATAAACTGGTATCACTTCATTGACTTCTTAGGATTAACAATATGAGCTGCATGATTCTGCTCTCAGGTAGGCAGCTGCCCTCCCAATGACTCTGGGAAAAGGACTTTGTTCCTCTCCATCTCTGTTGCCACCTTGTACCAAGACTTAACTCTTTGGGCTTGCTGAAGATTGCCTTACTGGATATTTGTGTGATGGCCATAACCATGACCAACACACTGAGGCCTGAACTAAGAACTTTCTGATATGAAAGCAGGGTCTCCACAGCATGAACTAAGGAGCCAGCTGCTGTAGCTTGGAGACACAGGAGACTGTCATCTTCCATAGATTGACTAGGCCCACAGAGGATGTTTAACACATAGTGAGGGGATGGTTATATTCTACAGGGCCTAGTACAGCAGGGTGTTAAGTTCAGGGCTTCTGAGAGCTACATGAACACTGCAATGAAATAACCACCTGAGGATCTGCCATCTTGGTTTCTTCTTTTTTTCCTTTGTACAAGTCCTCTCTCATTTTAGTAAGGCAACAGGATAAAGATGGACTACTCTAAATGATTTAACTTTGCTGCTTCACTCTTCAGTAGCTTTTTGCTGAAATTACTTCCACTGCATGTCTAGGGCCAAACCTCAGCTATCTAGCAATGCAGGGCCTCTAGTTCAACATGTGCAGTTTTTACATGTAAATGAAGAAATCAAATAGTTGTATGTATAAAACAGCAAATAGTTGTATGTATAAAATAGTAAAATCAGTATTCAAAAAATGAGACTAAATTGGTGCCAACTGTAGCTCTACCCCTACTACAGCTCTGGGACCCTCTATGATTAATGCAATTAACACTACCACTGCCCCCCACCCACCAAATTTCTGGATTCATGAGGAGCTGTGCAGGCTGAATGACATAGCTCCACACACCAGATCAGGCCCACAGACCAACTCCACACTGCTCATCCTGCCCAAAAGCTGAAGGGTTGGGCACCACTTTCTAACTGAGGTAATTCACAGCAGCCCTTACGCAGTTGTAATTTACACACAGGGCTAGTATGGCCTTGGTGATTCCCCAAAACACTGGGGCTCTGATCTGCTGCAAGCCGTCTTGTTCCATTCCCAAGCCAAGATTGCTTTCACACCAGTTTGGGCAATTTTTTTGTCCCCAGGGAAGCAGACTGAAGCACTTCACACTTGAACCTAGATCTGAACTTGTAATCAGCTAGAACATTTCACAGAATCATAAAAAAATGGGTTTGAAATGGACCTTGCTGGAACCCACTGTACAAATGAGCTAAAATGCTTACACTGGGAACAGCTACTACATTTCCACCCTTCTTGGGATGCATTTCCCCTTGTTGGGGGCAATAGATTTAATTGCTTGCCCTGTTTCTTCTGTTACTATCTTTCCTCAGGAGTGATTCCAAACAATAGGCTGCTGGGTGATCTGCACTGTGGAGGCAGTTTCCAGAGAGCTGGGGACTTCCACAACTACCAGAGGATAGTGGAGTGCCAGGAAGGGTTCCTACCAAACAGTTAAAGATGTGTCCAATGGAGAAAAAGGAAGGTGGTTTTACTTGTGCACTCTGACAAATGAGGGGATATATGCTTAGGAGGGAGACAATGAGTTCCTCTCAGGAATATAAAGATGTGTCAGTTTAGGAGGGAAAGAGGATGCAGTCTAAATTTCAACAGGGATGAAGTTTGAATGAGGCTGATAGCTTCATCTCTCAGAGATTCCACCTTCCTGTTAACATACCTCTCAAGATGCTTTGCAGAAAGACATTTAATAGAAAAGAACAGTTCACATGTTCAAGTGCACAAAAAGGCAGAAGGAGACAATGACCAATAGAGCTGAGCAGAGCAAAAGCTAAACAAGTAATATAATGACATAGAGTACCCTCAAGGAGAGAGAAAGAAAGTAGGTCTCATGAAAGAGGACAAAATGAGTAGGGCTTAGTGTCAAACATAGGCCAACATGAATGAGATTCAGTCACTTATGCCTCTTTAAAGAAGAGTCTTTAAAAGGAAACCTTATGAAATCAGCCTCTCACATTTATCTTGTGCTCCTTAATACTAACTACAAATGTAGGGGCAAACTCAAGTAAAAGTTAACAGATGTAATACACAGGGAAGTAACTGAGCCAAATTCAAGAGTAAAGTTTGGGTGAAATGAAATCAAAGGAACAAAAGCAAAAACAGTTGGCACTTCCATACAAAATAGTTGTCTCTCCTTTGTTTTGGGGTTGTTTTTCTTTAGTGTTTCTTCTTGTAAGACTTAGCCAAAAAGAAACAAACCTGCCAAGATAATGGACTGCCTGAAAGTGGTAAGAATGCATTTTTCTGTTAAAAATTGGAAAGTATCCAAGTGAATGCAGAATAAGCTTAACAGGAGTGACCATGGTAACTTTGCCCATTATTCCCAGTTTCTGTGGCTGCCTGCTTTCAGTCTACTGGATGATGAAAGGAACCATCAAATAGTGTAGTTATGAAGTCACCTCACAACATCCCATTTGGAGCTGAGAGCTAGAAATATTTGTCTTCCATCTTTTAACAATGTAAATGTGAACCTATAGTCTGCCGTATACTATATCTCGAGTGCCTTTACTCAGGCACAGGTATGTGTTTACATGGCAAGAGGCTTGAATTCATTTACATGAATTTTTATGTTTTTTTATGAAACTGTATACCGAATTCAGAAAAGAACTTGGGTAAGTAGGAACTGGTTGCTGTAACTCATTACTTCTGCCTCACCACCACATGACTCGAATGCCCTTTTTATTCTAGATTATTAGGTGATCTTGGACTCAAACTCATTAGTGGACAAACACTTGCCCAAGCTGAGCTATTATGGTAACTCAAATGCCAGCACAAACCTAACGGCCTACCAAGCTAGCGTACTTAAAGCACAGAGATTTCTGTAACCTACAGGACACAAGGCAGCACCGTGCCTAGTATCACAACTGGCTGCCTTGAATTCCTCAGTCTGAAATTCCATTTACAGAGGATCTAGTGGGGCTGGCCTTCAGCACAAGGCTGGAGTGAGACTTTGAATTCATGCTTTATGGAGCCAAAACAGGACACCATAACCACTTTCCCACAGTGCCCAGGCAGCACAATAAAGAGGTGTTTCAAAATGTAAACTCTCAAATAGTGTCCCTATATAAAAGGACTGTGCATAAATCACTCTCACAACCAGTACTGATCTCCCAACCACTATCCCTCTATGATGCAGTATCTAAAGGCAGAGCCCAACCAGCTCTGGACATTGCCAAAGTACAGTCAAGCCTGGGTTTGCATCCTACTCTTTTTCCTTAGCTTTGCAGGATTACTATGACAACAGAGATTACAACATCCAAGAAAAGGAACAGAGAAATATTTTCTTCATCACTTCCAAGAGGAAGGTATGGACCAATGGCAAAGGCTTAGTAATTCCTAGCAGGTCTATTTGCATTCCAGTCCATCTACATTAAAAACTCTCTCCCCCAATCTTAGCAAGCTTTTGGCAAAATAAATGTATGGTATAGAAACTTGCAATGTTTTAGAGAGCAAGAAGCCATGTGGTCAGTCTAAATCATGTCTGTCTAACGTTCAACCTTCTGTAATGTACTTTTCCTTCTCAGCACTTGTGTGATTCTTTTGAATATGGTACTGCTTACAGCTTAATGTGGCCTTTGCTAGAGTCTGTTCCACAAATTAATGGCTCTGTGCATAAAGTGACTTCTTTATCAAACTCCAACCTATCTTAGATTCAGGGTTTATGCTCTTGTAATTTACCATTTCTCTAAGAGATGAGTGTTAATGACTTAAATATTAGATTTGAAATACCTAGACTACCAGCAAGTTTAGAATCAAATCCAGACAGGCTCTACTCAACTCTTTTTCACTCCAAGGTACTTCAGTACTATCCAGTTTGTGGGAATTTCTCATGAAAAACTTAGAAGCTGAGATCCTGTCTTCCCTGTGGTTAATTAAAGATCAATCAGCAGCATGTTTGCCTGGTGTCTTGGCCATTTCCCACCACCCTGGTCATTGCCTTCTATTCTCACTGCCACTCAGTGGTGATAGAAATTATTCCTCCACTCTTCTTTGTAAAGTGGTTCGGGATGAAATGTGAATCATTTTAAGAGATTTAACTGGTGACATGGAAAAGAATATCCAATGCTCTTAATTCTTTTTTCAAGTGGCTGGTAGCACCAAGATAAAAACAATCAAAATATGCCATGAACCTTCAAATCAGGAAACAATCTAAATTGGGCTCCCCTAGTGAAGAATCAAAGGAAGCTTCCTGTGATATTTTTGTTTATTTCTTAATGTATTGTGCTGCTTTATATTTGGGGTCTTCCAAAACACTACATGACTTTTAAAAAGTTACTAATTGTGACTCACAGACCTGTTTTTAGCCTGATGGTACCAGATCCTTCCTGATGCTAGCACATGAGAGGCAGCTCACAATCCCAGGGCAGGGCTTTCCGCTTCACTAAGGAAAAGAAGTTCAAATCAGTGACAAAAATAGCAGTATCCATTCATATGCTGCTGGCTGGATTGTATATTCTCCAAAATAACTACAATGACCCTTATTTCGAAAGGGGTGAGCTTCTTGGTTGCAAGCTAAATAAATATTCAAGAGCCCAGATGCATTATTTTTAACAAAAGTTTTTCACCATTGGTACATATGAAACATATGATTAATATAGACACTGTGGTTTTGTGAACCTCTTGTTCTTCTGTACATAAAACACTCTCCTAACTTTTCAAACTGTGAATAAGCCATTTCATTTTTATTGAATCAGAAAAGTAAAGGGGGAAAAATCAGGCCCATACGTTTCCTCAGCTTGTTGACCAATTGCCAGGGAATCAGAATCTCTGTTTAGTAATTTAATAATTTACTTATGTTATAGGCCAAATGTTCTGCAAATGTGAATTTTGGAAGCTGTATTGGCTGCAACAAAATTTCACCCATTTACAATAAAAACAAAATGTGACCTCTCAGTATTATATTTTCCTTTTAAGTGTGCTACATTACCTCTGACTGCATGGTACCATACTGCCATGTCTTACCTTCTGTGAGATCACAGCATATGTTGCTACATTAGCTCATGAATTGTGCCCTGCTTCTTTCCATTGCGTTATACCAGACATGATATTATGCCAAATTCCATTTTTCTGCTACATGCGTTCGGCAGGTGTGTGTGACTCAACTTTTAGAGGAAGGTCAGGACCCTAGATCTAACCCCTCAGAGCTGAGGATTACTTTGGAGAGAAAGCTCTTATAAGGTATAGATCATGGGAGTTAGCATAATTCTTTCACTAAACTTCAGAGCCAGAAGGGCCATTATGATCATTTGTCTGACCTCCTCTCCTAACACAGCCATAGAACCTCACCCAGCAGTTCCTGCATGAATGAATGCATGCCTTCACTCTGGGTCTGTTTCCCATTAAGATAATTGGGGGCTATTCCAAGCCCCTAGATCTTTCCTATTAGCATGTGAGAGTTAGATTTAGAGGCCACATCCAGACGTGCATGGATGTTTGGTTCCCTGGGGACAACTAGCAGCAGCACACCTTACACTACTACTAGTTGTCCCCAGGGAACATCTGTGCCATGTGCACTCTGGCACACAGCAAGCTACCCCAGGTGGTGCAGAGGAGGTTGAGGCCAGCACTGGGCTGATCACAGCAGCCTTACCTGGGGTCCTGGGGCCTCCCAGGGCTGCAGCAGTGGTGATCCTGCTGTGCAGAGCCTGACCGGCAGCGAAGCACAGCTCCAACTGGCCAGGCTCTGGCTTTGGACGGCACACATTGCCGCCACGTGCACATCTCTGCTTTTTTTGACCCCTGGATATCCAGGGGTCAAAAAAAACCCTCCGCACTGGTCCCTTACAGCACAGAGAACAAATACTGCAGGCAATAAAAAGATTCTTCATTCTTGATATCCCTGCCCCACCAACAAGATTAAGGGAGGACAGAGATGCAGCAAGGTTATCCTTTCTCACTAGTCCATAAAGCTGATCTTGTAGACCAAAGGAAACCAATTGAGTTCACCTGAAAGGATGGAATAGTTTATCCCTATCACCCTCATCCCTGAGAGACTAGTCCTGCCTGAGTCCTGCTGAGGGTGGCAAAAGCCACACAACCCCTACACACTCACAAAGCCATGACATAAATGCTACCATCCAGCCCCCAACGGTGATTAATAACATTGTCTTCAGTCACTTCACCACCTTTTGCCAGCTCTTTGCTTTTCTTGCCAATGGGGGGTGTTTTCCCAGCCAGTATCAGTGCCAGGAGGATAATGGTCAATGTTTTCCCATGGACAAAGAATAAATTGTGCTAGTCATGTGGATGCTTCACATTCAGGGACAGGAGGACTGGAGATCATTGGGATATACTCTCCCACTGACTTTGCCAGGTGTGTATGGATTCTGACAGGCCAACATCAGATCCATGTGAGAAAAATATACCTCACATCCTTTTTTCCCCTGGTTAGCCCCCCCAGTTCCCAGAGTGCTAGTCCAGTATGCCAGGAATAGCCCACCTCAAACTTCTCACACTCTCCTGCTTTCATAGCAGCCACATTCTCCACAATATTTTTTTCCTGAAAATGTAACAATAAACACCTGATGTTCCCTGAGGTGCCAGAATCTCTTTGGCATATGTATGTGTTGTACTTGTGCTGAGAATCTGTTGTTAGCTCTTTGCTCACAAATAAAGCCTCTTTCTATTCCTTATAAAAATATAAATACCGGAGGGGGGGTGCGATGTTTCTGGACAAAGTCATAGAAACATTGGACTCTAGCAAATTTTCAGATGATCCTTCTATAGATATAATTTTGAAGGACTATATATTGTAATACCTTGGTGTTAACTATATTCATATTGTAACCATGCTGCACACCTCAGTTTACCTGTAAGGCTAATACACATGCCTTAAAGGGACAGGTAAGCCAGAGTTGTTGCCCAGTTGTAAGAGAAGACACATTCATCTACAGAGACTTAAATAGCTCTGTTGACCCTTCAACCAAGGTGGGCATTACAAGTAATATCCAGGAGACCTTCCAGGCGAGAAAGAGAAATACATTTCATAATGGACACAGCAGGGAGGGACAAGCAGGGTATTGTCTGAAGGAAGATGGCCTGGAGAGAGAGACCAAAGAACAGTTTGGGGGTGTCAGAGCTGGACAGACTAGAAAGAAAAAAAGCTGATTTGATGTTGAAGTGCTCGTGTCTACGCAGGCTGGACTGGGGACAGAGAAAACTGCATAACTTTTTGGAGGGAGCAGAGAAGCCAGGGCCTCCCCTCACCACGCTCTGCTCTAGAGGTCATGCCTGGGCTGGCTTCAGGGGGTGCGCTCTGAAAGATTGGTCAAGGTGTCAGTGGTTCCAAGCAAGCACCCCCATGGGAGGGCTCCATGACAACAACATATTGCACGGTTCTGTGGGGATCTAATAAAGAAAAGGCTATTTCCAGATAAAATGACTTTCCCTTAGGGAGGAAAAAAGATTCAGTAGTTTGGTTGGGGCACTAGCGTGGGTCCTGGATTGTTACCATCTTCCTGTGTAATGTGAGCAAATCACTTTCCCTCTATCTCACAGCAGTGTTGAGAGAATAAGACATAAATGCACTAAAGATGGTGGAGAACTGAGATAGTAAGGCAAGGGAGTACCAGATAAATACCCTGGGTAGATTATTCCTGACATAAAGTGATCTTTTCACCAAGTAAGACCCCATTTGCAAACATTCATCATTCACCTGGAAAACTCAAAGGGAAACACTGAGCTACCGCCATATCTTTCACTTGAAAGTCAATCAGCAAAAAAACCATTGGTCCAAGTGATCTGCTGGAATCAGACTGAACCCTTCCAGAGCTCCCTTTCCTGTTTCTATTTCCCTTATTTTTCCAGTGCTTTGCACCAGACTGTTCATACTCTTAGGGAGTCACAGAGCTACCTGGAGAACGAGTTAACACTGTCAGGATGAAAGGAAGCACTGTATAAAATGGGAGGTGGAGGTTATGTAGCCCACTCAAGTAATTAACAAAGAACATCAAAAGTAGCTTCTAACACTAGAGCTAATTCACCTCCTTGCTTTATACATGAATTATTTCTTGTTGGGTGCGTGGTGTTTTATGTTTATTTTCAGATCAAAAAACTTGATGGAATGGTGCTAAAATGAACATATTCAATTAGATAGTCTGCTGGGATGCAGCCAGTTTACACTGCACTGCCATTACAGTCCAACAGTCAAGCAGAAGTATACTGTATAGCAGAGGCGGGCAATTATTTTGGGGTGGAGGGCCGCTTACTGTGTTTTGGCAAGCCATCAAGAGCCACATGACAGGCAGCCCAGGGCAGATAAATAATAATTTTCTAAATTTTTTAGGGGCCCTACGGGCCAGATAGAATGGCCTGGCAGGCCACATTTGGCCCGCAGGCCACATTTTGCCCACCCCTGCTGTATAGGGAGGAACATTCAAGAGCAAGGGTACTAATCCAAAGGTAGAAAGCCAGCATAGCAGCCCCTACTCACTATTGTCTTTCCCTATTACCAGCACAGTACCTGGAGAAGAAGAACATGACCAACAAGCATCTACACTGCACCACTAATCAACTGTATTTCCAGCTATCATCTGGCCCTATTAGAAGTTTGATATTTATACAGGAACACTTGCCATGCACACAGCTTCCTCCGAATCAGAATGAGGAGAATGCAAAGTAGAATTAACATGTCAAATTTGTGCAGAAACACATGCATTTGAGCATTCATGCACACACACACATAATTTGCTTTGTTGAGTTTCACCTGATCCAAGATCTGGCTCTTTAGTCTGACTGAAGTTCAGACTGGAATGTATAAATATCTTTCTTCATGTGGTCATTTCTTCTTGTGATGCTCAGTATCTGTGATATCACAAATCACTTCTATGGTTGCAAATGATGATATCACAAACATTGGACTGAGTCATCATAGACAAAACCAAGGAAGTAACAAAAGCTGATGATACAAGAGAAAGGTATTCATAGACTCCTAGAAAAGTAGCACTGGAAGGGACCTGAGAAAATCCGGTGAAGAGCAACTTTTATGGCAGGTATGCCACAAATTAAGTCAATGCTCCCCCAGAATGCAGCTCAGATCCCCTTCCCATGCCTGATCTGCTGCTCTGCTCCTTCCCATATCTGCTGTTGTGCTGCCTTCTCCCTCCCTGATCTGCCACATGCCACACACAAAGGCTGTCTGTTAGGCCTGTGCGAAGCAGCTATTTGGATTCTGCCTGTTCAGGGGACAGTGATTCGATTTCGTGATTCAAATCACTGTCCTGATTCAATTCAGCTGAATCTGATTTGGAGATTTGGCTGCTGCCAGATCTCCAAATCTCCAAATCAGCCAGGCTAGGCCCATCCCCTGCCCCTCTCCCAGCCTGGCAATGGCTGCCCCAGCTCCCGGCACACGTTAAGAAAAAAGCCCCAACTGACCAGGTGCTGCCAGGTGGGGGACAATCCCTGCTGCCCCCCACTGCCCCATGCTGCATGGGGGACTCTACATGAGTGTAATCCCCGCCCTTTCTCTCCCAGCCCCCAACAGGTGTCCCACCTGAGCCAGCTCTAGCCCTTTAAGAAAAAAAAAATGAAAAAACCCCAGACGCACCGCTTCTGCTGGCAGGGGGCAATTTTCGCTGCCCCCCACCACATGGAGAGTTCTGGGGGAGCAGAGAGGTCAGGGAGGCTGGCAGGGGTCCCCCCCATCGTCCCCTCCCCTAGCCCTTTTCCACCGCCCCAGTACTTACCAGCTGGGAGTCAGCTACAGCTCCCTGCTGCAGCCATCGGGGACTGCCCGAATCATCAAAGCTCTCCGAATCTTTTCTGAAGATTCAGAGAGCTTTGAATCGGTGTGGACCTTTAAATTGGTCCCCTGATTCAATTCTGATTCAGAGATTCGGCCACGGAACCAGGCCAAATCTCCTTGGAATCAAATCACCACCTGAAGCTTCACACAGCCCTACTGTCTGTGCCACTTGTGGCACATATGCCAAACACTGGCCACCCTTGACCCAGTCCAACCCCCTGCTCAAGACAGTCATTCATGTTTTGAAGAATAATTCTATATTCACCCTAGAGCCAACGTGACATATATGAGACTTCTATCACTTTGATGGGTTTTTGGTGGATATTGTGGATCACAGTAGGATAAAATCAGGCTTGTAAGGGAAATATAATATCATCCTTGACCATTGTATGAGTACTACCATGCCCTCATAATCATACTCCAAGGTCCCTGGATACTAGGGCTTTGCTCTAATAGTTAATTTGATGACTAATAGTTAGATTCCTTTTTAGTGGGCATACAGCCTCAAAATTTTACCTTTACTTTATTGTCTCTGTAACTGCAAACAAATGCGTATCTTAAGATGTGCTTACATATTTTGTGTGTGTCACATTATTAGGTATATTTATTATAATCTGATATGAAATAAGGGGAGGAAATTGTACATACATTATATGAATAAATCTGGTAACACTGTTCCCAGCAAACAGTTTATTTAATTTAACACCCTAATTGATTCATTGTTTCTCTGTAACTAGATAGATGTCTAATTTTACAAAAGCATTCATTGTTTAAATGATAATATAGTATACACTGTTGTTTATGCCCCTGATTTAAATTATTTCCAGGCCCATTAAGACCTTTAGGCTGGCTACACAAATACTTTTCTGCTACATATATGCATGGTGATCTATGGCACTTTAACTTTTCTTGGACATTCTTGCAAAGAAAATGTCACTTATCTAAGGTCTGTAAAACACAAATACGAGGTCATGGACCCCAGGAAAGTAAATTGGTGACTTTCAAGCAGGCAAATATTTGCAAAAACTTTTTCAGGCTATCCTCCCATCTCTCCTTGTGACACATATATTTGGCAACAGACTTGGAAAATACAACCCTGGGCATATGATACTCTATGGGATATTTCAAAGTTCTCAGAGATTTATCACTACAACAAACATATGATGTGCAGAAAGGGAAGAGAGTGTTTCCAAGAGAACTATATAGGTAACAGGAAGAAAATTAAATTATTTTTTAAACTTAAATATCACCTCCAAGCTTCTCCTACTAGTTAGGGTTTCCCAAATTTTTCCTGCCTAACTGGAAAAATATTTTTTACCAGAAGGAATTGCACAGAATCAGTGCTACAAATCATTTACAATTGAACTAAAGGTCACCATGGTAACCTGCTGGTGCTGGGGGCCACCAAACAGAAAGAGATGTACCATTGTCATGGAAACCACCTTATATTGACAGATTTCCAATAATAATCCCAATTAATATCAACAGATGTGAGGGGATTTGGGAGAAATTCTCTGGAACTCATTTATCCTCAGAATTGTTGCGCTGAGAGGGATGTGGATAAATGAAATAGTGTGTTTACTGTGCTAAAAGAGAACTCGCGGCTTGAGACGCTAAGAACATAGGGAGGGGTCGTATCACTGAACCGACCACTAATATCCCTTTACAGTGAACTCCCCTTTCTCATTTCCTGGTATGACTTATTAAATATGGCAAACAAATCCAGTATCCTGCTTAACAGATGGTATCACACAACCTCTGTCTTGTCATGCCAACATATACAACCTCAGTGGGTTTCTCTTTAGGATGAAAGGGGAGAAAATTCTCCAAGCTACTGCAGATTTACAGAGTAGCCATTGTGCTTGTGTAGTATAGATATGAAACAACCAAGTTAACCTCTGGTTAATACCCATTTTACCCTCGTGTAACCCCATTGGGTTTGACTGAATTATTTTTGATTTATGTTCATTAGCAGGAGAGTCTGGCCCTGGGACTTTAGTATTCTACTTATGGCTACCACTTCTGATGCATTTGTTGGCTTGCCTAATTAGAACAGCATTTGGGGGTCTCCATAATGATGGATACTATTGGTCATTACAACAGGTTGGACCTGGGATCTCCAACACAAAAGTATTGGCTCTGCAATTTCAGCTGGAAAGATAACTTTAGCTAATAGGCAGAGTAGATTCATAGCAGCCATGGATCAGGCAATAGAGGTGAACTTATAAAACATAATAAGCAACGAGTGTGCCTACAGTCCATCCTTTTTAGATCGTTATTGGCCTGAGGTTACATGGGGAAGAGTTCAGAAAGCTTTTCCAGCTTCTTCACTGGGTAAGAAAGAGAATTAAGACAAGGAAAAAACAGTCAATTTGGAAGTTAGTGAGCAGGTGCATTTTATGCCTCTCCTACACCATAAAGGGAACAAGAAAAATGCAGCACAAATCTTAAAGGTTCACGTCTGCTCATTTTTTCAGGCTATAATCTTCCAGGGACAGACCATTATGTCTTAATATGTATTTATACAATGCTTAGCCCAGCTGGGCTGTATTATTGATTAGTGTCTCTAGGTACGTTCATAATACATTAAATATTAAAGAATAATCTTCAGTTTGATCTGGATGTGCAAGTGACTCAGTCATACATCTGTCCAGTCTGTCACTTCCCAACTCTAAACAGATGGGCTTACAGCAGGTCCTCAGGATCCAGTTTACTGCAAAAAGGGGGATTTGGAAAGGTTTTCAAGTCCAGATTTGATTTCTCACCTACTATGGCACCCCAGCAGTGCAGGTGCTGGAACAATGAAGAGTAAGACTTGGTCCCTGGCTCATTTAGGAGCCTGCCCTCCAGTTTAGTTGTGCTACTTCTAGTTTAGATGTTTCTTCGTATTTTTTTATCTGAGTCTCAACCTACTCCATGCCACCACACAGCCAGATCTGACTCTTTTACCTTCCTCAACTCTACTGTTTGATTGCTGCGCTTTTTCCCTCCCCCCCCCCCACCTTCTTAGCAGGCATTTCTGATACTTAACTGGGGGAGGGGCTCAAGTTTTACCCCTTCTCTTACCTCTGGCCAACTGCTCTCTTCAAATCCTCCATGGATCTGAAGATAACACCTGGATCTAAAATAACACCATTTAATATGTTGTCATGAGACCCTCAACCTCAGTAGCTAGAGAAATTTGAGGCTACCCTACCAGATATGGCCAGACCTGCTGAGACCTCCAACCCAAAATTCAGTAAAGATGTCAATAGGCAGAAAGGGGAACACCTTAAGAAAGAAGTCCACAATATTTTAAAGTTTTCGGGTTTGGATATATTTCAGGTTAAGTTTCAGGCTAAATTCACACTAGCTCATTTGTGCTTAGTTTTTGCTAATACGCAAATACCTTACAGCAGTTAGGGGCACCCTTTTGACAAGTATGCCTCAAATTAGACCTGCACCCTCCCTGAGTGTCAGTCTAATCCCTTCCCCTGCCCAATCTGCTGCTGTGTTTTCTGCTTCCACCCCTGTGCTCCCTGTTTGCTCTGCTATTCTGCTTTTGGCTTCCTACCCTGTGTTCTCTCTGCCTGACCTGCTGCTTTATTTTCTGCTCCCTACCTTATCTGCCTGTCCTCTCTCCAGCCAGCCATGCACCACACACAGAGACTGCTTGTGCCTTATACCATGCTTTTTGCAGCCTCCTAATACAAAATAAGGGAGGCCAAAACTATGCTAAAAAAACACAGAAAAAAAGATGGTGAGACAAGAAAGAACCGTGGAGAACCTGTCTGGTTTCTCCCTATGGTACAACTTAGATTTTACTTTTCCAAGCTCACTTGGGGCTTCAGGCCTGCAACTTGCAGTCTCCTGTGAGTGCTGCAGTTTTTAGTAGCACTCAGTCACTAAACAGAGCAACAGGTCACTGCTGGGGTTTAGCCGACCCCATGTCAGAGGGAGGAGATGAGAATGCAGTTTCTGCCTTGGCCCGCTCTGCCTCTGTCCAGTCAGAGAGATAGCTAAAAACAAGTCAGTTTATTGGTGCTGAGCCTACGTGATGACTCCCCAATTTCTCTGGCACCAGGTCTTCCTCCTCCTCGAGCCATAACCTACCACTTTCAGCTTGCAAAGTGAACCACACAATAGCAAGATTTTCAGCCTGTTTGCTTTCTCCGTGTCATTTCTGGGGCAAAATTAGGCTGCCCTTGGTTTCTCTGAAAGTGCTCCTTCTCTGATCCAGTGTGGAGGTCAGCATCTTGGAGACCAGCACCACCTATTGGAAGTGAGTAAGCAATGCATGCTCATCCACCCTCTCAAATGAACACTGAATAAAACCCACTGCTGAGTCAACTGACCTGGAGTAACTATTCAGAACTACAGCTTACAGGTCAATGGGGCTCTGCCACATTACAGCACCTGATAGCCCTGCCCTGTGAACCATCTGAAGTTTTGTTAAGATACAAGGTAAAAGAAGAAACATGAACAACAGATATGATAATCTGCTCGGAAGCTCTCATATGGCCCTATCATTGAGCTCCTTGAAGTCTTTAACGTATTTCTCTTCCACAGCCCTGTTGTGAGGCAGCACAGTGTTATTATCCCCATTTTATAAATGTGAAACCAAGATGCAGACCCTCAAAATATTTAGGTCTGTTACTCCACTGAAATCAATAGGACCTGGATACTAAATATCTTTAAGGATTGGAGCCTAAAGGAATTGCCCTAGCTCTCACACAAAGTCTGTAGCAAATCAAGACATAGAACCCAGGTTCCTCAAGATCCAAACCAATGCTCCAGTAACTGAGCCATTGTACATGTTGCTGCTAGTCTATCCAAGCTGGAAACTTCGTCCTTTCTGGCACAAACTACCAGATTTTTCTTAGAATTGAGGAAAAGGAGGAGTTAGAAATCAGGAAGGGACAAGTACATTAAAAAGAATATAACAGTCACTGCTATCTTTAACTAATTCTCAGTCAGGATGCCTGTCAATGCTAGTGATGTCACACCAGGAGGCAGGTCTCACTATAATACATATTTGAATATGTTTTATAAAGCCAGTGTGCAGACGGCTTCCAGCAACATTTCTCATTGGCTAAATACAGAGTCAAAAGTCAGAGCCTGAATCAATTCAGTCTTGGCAGGTTAGTCTGAGCTGCAAAGATTGAACAGATAAGCAAGTAAACAGACAGTCACTTTTGATTCCAGAAATGCAGCCACATGCCTGCAGTGACCCAGGCCAGAAGCTGGAAGGCAGTAGAGCACACCTCCCTGCTCAGCTGGAAAGGACCGCTTGGGTCATGGCTAGCCCACCCACCCTGCAAAGGGGGCTTTGCGGGGCAGGTGCAAAGCATCCTGAGGGACTCTGAGGTAACTTGAATTTGGAGGAGATCTGGGATAGAATTTCAAGAAACCAGTTTAACCTAAATCAGTTAAGTCTGATACTATATCCATCCAGACTTATCTTAAACTGGTTTTGGCCATTTTGAAAGCAGTTTATGCTAACTGAACTTTTGTTGTGTTGCAGATTTGAACCGGTTTCCAATAACTTACACCAGTTTATATGTAATTTCTATCCCTAACCATAGGGGATAAAATCCTTCAAGTAACAGAAGTAAAAGTGTTCATGCCAGGGAGTGGTGGAGCTTATAAGTAAAAAAGTGCTTCTGTGCTCAGACACTACAGGGAAGAGCTGCATTAGAAACAGATTAGATAACAAGCAGAAGAAGAGAGGCCACAAAATAAATGAACATTTCTCTCCCTCCTGTGAAGGAAATCCATATATTCCGCATATTGTAAGAATCTTCCTACACAGAACAGCATTTCTCTGTAGCAAAGAGATGGGCTATATACAAAATCCATTTCAAATGGGACAGAACAGTCAAGTGTTCACAGCTGTTTCATTCAAAATATAAGAAATGACACTGTTCAGACTCCTCTTTATTCCACCAGGTGGCGCACGGCACACTATTCCCTGACACAGGGCCTGTTGCAATCCCAGAGCATCCTGACAATTTTGTTGCTCTTTCCCTGGCTTTGGACCCCAACCAGGGACAATGGAACACAAGTGCTCCCCTTGTCTTCGTTACCAAGATCTGACCCCTGTTACCATCTCCCTTGATCAGAAGCAAGCCAGAACCAGATATTTCCACTGGTTTTCTACCTGTTCCTTTTGCCCTGGTAAATGAGGAAGTGCAGAATTTTTATAAAAATCAGTATGCTGCATGGTGCTTGCAACATGATATATACTGAAGAGAAGATAGATAAGATGACTTAATATGTCTTTTCTGTCTATATATTGCATACAGCTTCATCTGGTAAAACAGAAGGCACAGATTCAGATCTCAGAGTAGGTGTCACAGTGAATGTGATTTTTATTAGCACTCTCTGGTCTCAGTCTGGAGTATAATGTCAGATCTGTCCTCAGTACAGAAAGATGGAGACTGATTCCTCTCCTTTCTTCCTCTCGTATTGAGTTCTAATTTCTATTCTTCTTAGGCTTCAGATAATGGTGTTTCACCACCCATTGACAATGGCTTCCCCACCCCACCATTGATAATGGTATTTCTTCCCTATCAATGTGGAGGGCCAATTATTTTGAAGAGTTCTGGAGGAATCCTGAGATGTCATGTCACCCTTCAATGTTCCTATCTTTTCAGCACAGAGTGATCGGTGCCACACTCCAGGACAAACTGCTCCACTTGGACAGTCTCATGACAGCACTCAGCAGGTCTCAGCTCAGAATGAAAAACAGCAGACAACACTATGCATTAGAACTGAAGTGCATTGGCAAAAGGTGGGAACAAAATACATTTATACACTACATTTTATTCTAAGTGCACTTCACCTTTAAGAATAGCAAAAAAAAATACTGCTTTACCTAGAAAAGTTTGGTTTGACATATTCTGGCACTATGCAGATCAGTAAATTTCCAATATGCATTGGAAGCTTTTCACTCCCTCTGTATAAAAGCAAGTAACAAGTGTTACAGTTAGAGTCCTTATTTTGCACCTTTCTTCCTTGCAATTTATTGTTTATCTTTTTATTTCATTGACCAAGCAGAGTATTTTTCACCTGCTCCCAAAAGCTGATTGTGATATATAAGTTTAACTGCAAATATAAGGGACAGAAAAGACAATAGAGAATGTATCATGGTGATTAGTGCAGTATGAGAACTCAAATGAAACAGTATAGATGAAAGAGAGCCTTTCAGAGGAAAAGACTGAAAGAGATTTTGAAGGAGAGGACAAGAGAAGGAGAAAGAAAAAGTGCCAAACTGATCTATAGCATAGGTAGATGCTGCTCCTCTGACTATAGCTGGGTCCTGCCGCCTCACACCATGGCTCAATTGCTCAATGGCACCATGGCTCAATGGCACTAGGAGGGAAAGTGAAAATGGGAAACTCATGAGCAGAAGATAGGGGGTAAAAAGGGGAGGTTTAGAGTGTGGTTTCCTGAACCCACCACTTAAGAAATCATAAAGTCTTGTTGTTTAATCAAAACCATGGCTAAAATGTAAACACATACTCACGTGCACACGCAAACCACTTGGTTGTAAGTGACACTCTAAGCCCCTTGCAGCAAAAAGCTGTTCACTCACTTTCGTCATCTCTTGAACTTTCAAATGATGCTCTTTTAGGCCCGTGCACACAGAGGTTAGATGAGTGCCCCCTCCCCCACTTCGCTTTGTGTGCCTGATGGATGGCCTGCATGGCTTCCCTCTGCAAGAGATTTTTGTGGTGGAGAAGCCTCCAGCCCCACCACATATACAAGCTGCATGGCCTATTAGGGAGCCCCTTTGTGATGTAATTGGATTTCTCCCCTTGTTAGTTTGCAATGAAAATGTCATCTGTATCAGGGAGGCGCCCATTCATCTTGAATTAAATTCAGTCCTCTCTTTGGTGAGCTGTGAAACCATTCACACTGCAGCAGGCAGCTGCAACTGGAGGCTTCCCTAACAATACCTCATGCTGCTCTGGAAGCACAGCTCCTCCTGCCCGACAGGGCCGGACTGCTGTCTCTGTTGCCCGTATCTGTTACACCTCCCAGCCCATTCCTGAGAAATAGTAACACTCCAGACAATGCAGGGGAACTGGGAGGATGAAAGGAAACTGAAGGCCTTGGCTTCCAAGCTCATGTCTGACTGAGCGTGTCTCTTGAGATCCTCTCAGAGGCGGAAACTCTGCAGAAAAGGAGCCCAAAGAGGAAAAGGCTACAAATTCCATTCTGTGAATCCAAAATTCCATTCAAAATCCTCGGTGTCTTCCATCCCTCCCCCCTGAATGTTTGAGGCCTACTTAAGAGTTAAAACTAAATAAATTATATTAATCATTCACATAATTACATGTTAATTATATTCATGTTAGTAAATTCAAAATTGGCAGAGAGCTCTAACACAGCATGTGTGACTGGCAAGCAACTGCAGGTTCCTGCATGGCTGACATCACATCTACCCAGGAGAAATACCTATGTGAGTGGCTGCTTCAGAATACATGAAGGATTAGCACATAACAGACATGAATATGGTCATGTAAGACATGCACACCTGACACAAACATAAGAGGCATGTTTATCACCCTCATGCACATGTATGGCAAGTCTATCTGACACGTACCGTCATTGATGTGCACTTACCTGATCTGGAAAAGGTCAGGTTTTGATTTCCAGGTTTTGATTTCTAACACGGCTAACAGGCCCTGGTTATTTTGTAATATATTAATTAAAACAAATCTCTGAAACACTGAAATATCTTAGGAGATATTTGTTCACCTAACATATGAAAGTAATATGTTCCGAGTCATGGATGTCATGCCTTTTTCTTGTGGTGAAGATAATTACTGGCTCTAACCTCAGTCTAGGATCTCTCATCTTTCACAAGTTCCCACCACTGATGAGTCATAAAATCACCAATCTACCACAAACCAGATATCCCTTAATATTACCTTAGCGTGGAATGCAGCTCCCTGAACATCAGCAACATATTGTCCCGTGGTGCTGGTATTCATAGAATAGCCAAGTTAAAATGTACAGTACCTCCACTAGCATAGTACCCCTTATATAATGTGGGGGGAGAGAGCAGGGAAAGCAGGTATGTCCAAGTTACGAGGCACAGCACCTTCCATATCAGCACAAACCTATCCTAATTCCTCTGCGACATAGGAAGCAAATTACCTTAAGGTTTGAACAGAAGAACATCCTAATAATTATCCAGAACTGGAGCAAAAAAACCTCAACAATAGCACAGTCAAAGCAACTAGGAGGGGGTAATTTAATCCATGAGTGGTTTTAATTCATTTTTATTAATCAGATTTTAAGGATATATTAAGTTCCTTAGCTAAGTACTGCTTGCTGTGAAAACCCTCCAACCCACTCTGAGCATCCATGCTTCAAATTCAAGCTGACACTGGAACAGTGTCAGCTAAGAGATTATGTCTGGTGATTAACACATCTGTTGTCAAAGCACCCAAATCCCTTGTGCTCACCCTCTTGTTTCTTCTCCACCTCTGTGGAAAGAGCAGTAACAATTTACTAACAGGATTAGTTCTGTCACTTGGGTTCACAATGAGGGCCCCCAGCATTGAAGGCCCATCTCTGTCAGAGCTCCTTCTCAGATGCTCTGCCTCACTGTGGAAGTAGAAGCAGTGAGACAAGGGAAAGATAAATACATGGAAATCAGTAGGGTCATTTCCCTCCGCTGGTTTTCAACTGGGGGACGCAAGTCTAGAGTAGGTTACATAGGAAGCCAGTCAACCCCTGCCATCTCTGCTACTGGTATAATAATTCACATTCCTAAATTAGCTCAGCTGAGGTACTGGGACCATCTCCCATGACACCAGCCTGTCTCTTACACAGTTCCCTTCACGTATGGGTAGTACAGTCCCAAAATGCTATCCACTGCTTGGCCTCTATATTGAAAAACTCTTTGCTTAGGTGCCATTTGCTATGATGGTGGTCAGCCATTCATTAGGAACAGACCTGAGACCATCAAGTTATTTTACACTCGCCACCAGAAGGCTTTCAAAAAATAACACTTTTCAGTGCTTTCCAGTTAAAGATGACTTCAGTTTAAGAAGAGGCACCTAAGAATGTTAACCTAATAGCAGCACCAACGCAACTGAATACAGTATGATGGCACTGCACCACCTCAGTGCTGTCAAGGGTTACTGAAGAATCTTGGTGAGATTCAGGCTCAGCCCCATCTGAGCATATTAGGGTCAACTGACAACTATTAGTCTCCGTTTAAATAACACCATATTAAAAGCCAGGCTTGCTAACCCAATCCCCAGAGTTAACCAGTTCTTTTGCAAGGCTGAGTTTAATAAAGAAAAGTGTTTCTCTCTTAAGTTGTATCTCTACAGATTTCCCAGCACTTGTGGAGCCTCAACTCAGGGAAATACCATAGTCCTGCCACACTCATTACAGGCTTAAGAAAAGAAAAAAATTCAGAGATGAGACCATTTTGAAAGAGAAGTGTGTATTAAGAGTTACAGAACAATTTTATTATAACAAAGTGGCATGTTAAGAGATTTTTCCTGCATCTCATTTCATTGCTTAGCACAAGGTTCTTGTTATCACAGGAAACAGAAAAAGGTTTAAGGTGTTGCTGTTAGCATTTTTGTACTCCTCCAAGGAAAACTCTATTGACAGTCAATTTGTGAGGCACAATTCCTTTCATTTACTCTCTTGTTAGAAGAACAGCAGCTGCCTGCATCCATTACACAGAGATTGTAACATACACACCAGGTCTCACTTATAGAACAATGTCCTTGTTAAAACACACAGGGAGAGTGAACGTGTTATAAGCCACTATGGTCCCCAGTTGGAATTCAGATCTGTATTTGGATATAACTCAAACTTCCCCAACCAGGGAGAATTTTAATTCAGAGTTGTAGTTTGGCCCCCTCTAAAAATATTGGCCTGATGACCAGATCTTGATCTAAATGAGAACTTCCTCCAAAATCCAGATCTGCTGTCTTTGTTGAGGCCTCAGTCTGTTGAGAAGGTGGAGTTATTTTTCACTCATATTCAGCTCTTCAAAGGGAAAGTTCTTAAGTTTTTTGGCCTTGGAGATCTTTTTCACATGAAAGAAAGCTTTAAAATGCATCAGGCCACAGCACCATCTCTCTAATGTGTTTTTATTTCCACTTCTGAAAGTTACCAAAGACTTTAGTGTTCTAAAATGGGCCTCACTCTCCATATACCTCTAGGCCCGATGTCTCATCCTTGCTGGGATCATTCCAGTGGCAGCAAGGATTGAGCATTACTGAAGATGACATCAGTTCCCCACACAATGGAAGAAAGGGAGCAAGTTCTCATTCAAACACAAATATCCTTGGGGTTTACCTGAGCAAGAGAAAAGTGCTAGTAATATCAATTGTTTTATGAGGTTCTTCCATATTTTTATTTTCAAATTTCTTTTAGCCTGTCCACTCTCCATAGTAAAGACCCCTTTCCAGCCCCTTTTTACAACCTTCTAGTTCTCTGTGTATAAGACATAACATGCATCCACTTCATCCACTCTTCTCTCTTAATTTTACCTTCCCCATGCAGTGTTTCTTTGGGATCAGATAAGCAATTACACAACAATCCCTACCTTCTCCAGGATGTTTCAAATTGTCTTAAATCATGCTGGTTTGTTTCTGTACACTTCTGTTCCCATTTCAGGTCTGCTTTCTACATCTTAACTGAAGTTTATGCTGTTTGCATGAACTCTCCAGCTGGTGGCTGAAGTGACTGGTCAAACCAGACCTCAGTCAGACAACCTTCAGGGAGGAACTGCTTAACATGGAAAAATGCTACCACTGGGATTGTGTTCCCTGTGCATCCCAACTCCCTACTGCTACTCCCCTTAAATACTATGCAGTAACACTCTCAGGAGAGAGGGCTATGCACATGCAGAAACACACACTCCATGAAGACACATGCATACACACACACGCACACGCACACACATATATACCCACATGCATGCCTGACAAGGAAACCCACTCTTTCTTTCACCAAGCAGAAAGCAGTAATGGCTGACAGTAGGGCTCTATCATCGCTGGCTCAGGTGTGAGATCACATAGATAAGGCCCACCAACAGCAGGCCACGCACCCCCACCATCATGAGGAGGAAGAGCAGCAGGATGGACATCACCGGCTCTACCACCTGGTTGCCAAGGTTCCATAGGGGGAATCCCATGTTCACAAGCTGCTGGTTGAGCTCTGAGAATGGAGATCTTCCCCTCAGCCTCGCATTCTGCTGCTGCAGTGGAGTAGGACCGCCATTAGGCATTGTGTTGAAGAAACCCTGCAGACAAAGAGAAAATGAACTCAGCAGACTTATGCCAGACTAGTGGAGAGGGAAAAAGCTAACACAAAGCACCAAGAAGAATCTCAAAAACATGCTTGTTTATTAAATCCAGAGTGCAACGTGGTCAGAATTAGCTCCCAAGGGCAATGGAGAACAATGGGGTGCCAAAGCACAAGTGATTGCCTGCCTCTGACAAGCATTTCAGAGGAGCTGTCTGCCTTTTGCACTCTAAATCAAAGGTCACACTGTGGGAAGGGGAATGGACAGCAGAGTCTGTAGGATCATGCCTCTGGGTTGCCCACAAAATACAAAGTCTCTCTCTCGCTCTCATACGTGCATACACCCCCATATCTAAATCTCTTGAGACCAGAAACACAAGCTAGGATTGGAGCCAACTTGATATAAAGTGGAAAGGAACGCTGACAGTTGGAAACAGGAAAAGAGCTGCTGTTCCTACTAAGACTTTCCTTGTAATCTTTGCATGGTGAGGATCTGTGGATCTGGAAGGAACACATCAGGCCAAGCCAGGAAGAAAGGAAGACACATGCTACTCTGAAAATAGATCTCGACCGAATTAATGCTGTTTATACTAGAGGTGTCAAACACATGATCTGCAGACTGGATCTGTCCTGCAGAACCATTCCATCTGACCTGCTAGTAGTCCAGAGGGCTACCAGAAGTTAGGGTTGTGGCCACTGAAGGTGCTCTGCTGACGGACCGTGGACCTTGACAGACACTGCCAATGGTGGCTAAGGGGTGAGCAAGGGCAGATACACCCTGGGGACAAACAATCCCTGGCACACCTACAGGATTGGCAATGCCAACCTGACCTGCACTACGAATGAAAGGGATAATAATTGACCACAGTATGAACATGAACCAGCAGCGTGACATCGTAGCCAGCAGGGCCAACAATACCCTGGCATGCATCAATCGATGCATCTCCAGCAAAAGCAAAGAAGTGATTCTCCCACTCGACTCAGCATTGGCGAGCGCCGCACTTTAACAAGAAGATGGTAAGGCTTGAGGGAGTCCAGAGAAGGTCGGACCTGTATGATCAGAGACTTGCACAGCAAGCCATACAAGGAAAGGCTGAGTGAGACTCTTCAGCCTGAAAAAGAGAAGGCTGAGAGGGGACTTGGTAGCAGCTTACCACTACATCAAAGGTGTATATCAAGGGCTTGGTGAATAACTGTTTACCAAAGCACCCTTGGGGAAAACTAGGAGTAATGGTCACAGACTCCTGGAAGACCATTTCAGGCTCAACATTAGGAAAAACTACTATATAACTAGGGTGTCCAGACTCTGAAATAAGCTCCCTTCAGAGCTGGTGCAATCACCTAACCTGGAAATTTTCAAGAGGAAACCAGACAGTCACCTTGCTGGGGTCACCTGACCCCAGTTGTCTTTCGTGCTTGGTGCAGGGGGCTGGAACTGATGACTTTCTGAGGTCCCTTCCAGCCTTACAATCTATGAATACCCTTTGCTTGTCCTAATACCACCCATCCCTGGATCCATGCCACTACTGCCCATTCCCTCAGCAGCAATACCAGCCACTCCCCAACCCAGGCCTTCACCCCTGATACTGCTTGATGCCCAACCTGGGTGGCTGGCCCCAACTCAGATGCACTGCAGCTGCTGCTAACTGTGAGGATCTGGCCCAGAAGGAGCCCCCACAATCTGTACCCAGCCCAGAGCAAGTTTTACATCCCTGGTTTAGACCAATGTTGGCTCCTCCCACGGGTCACTAACTGTTCACAAATGGATTTATAATACAGTTTCAGTGCAACAGCTGATAGCAGCACAACTGCCTGTTGCCCAGCTGACATAGCAGACCCCAGAGGGGCAGACAGAGGAACAACCAGTGTTTGGCCACTGCACAGATTAAATCTGTGTTTCCTAAAGTTCCCTAGACTGGGAAGTTACTCCCTGTTCCTGCCAATATGCCTACACAACAGAACCCAGCTGCTATAAGACACCACGATACTTGTGCTAATTTTGGAGCTGCTTTTCCACTCCTTTGTGTTTTATTTCGAGTAAACACAATTGGGACCATAGAGTGAACCCTGATGCATTTCCACCGCTACTTGCTATATTCCCTGCTATTCCCAACAGTCCCCTAATACAGGGGTGGGCAAAATATGGCTTATAGGCCATATCCAGTCCACCAATTAATTATATCTGGCCTGTGGGCAGGTGGTGTGGGCAGTGGTTCTGGCTCCAGCCTTTTCTGGTGCCACAGGAAATACTGGGCAAAAGCAGTCCCACCTATATACACACCCTCCTGGCACCACACAGCAGGCCCTAGGCAAGCTGCACTCAAGCCTTGCCAACTCTGGCTCCGGCCTTTGCTAGCTCTATGTGGAATGCCAGGTGGAAGCAGCCCCACCAGCCCAACTCCACACAGCAGGCCCTGGGTCAGCCATGCTTAGGCCCCAGCCCCAGCTTGGACTGGACCAGCGGTGCCCTGTGTGCCCGTGGTTTGGAGCTGGCGGGAGCCACCCTGGGCACTAGGACTGTGCAGTGGGCACTCTGCACCTGTGCTCAGAGGCAGTGGAGCTTCCCTGGTACCTCTCAACAGGTAAAGCCCTAGTCCCACCTTGCCTCTTGCAGCACTGCGAGCCGGCCCAGCCACCGGCTACCTCCTGGCTCCAGCCAACATGGTTCCCATCCCATCTGCCCAGGTGAGGTTGCCCCCAGCACCCTGGGGCTGGGGCTCCTCCTGGAGGAAGGAGGACCTCCAGACTGCAGGTGGCATGTCAGGGTACAGGCAGAGGCAGGAGCTCCATTGTGATTTGGGGGTGGCTCGGCAGTGGCAGGGCTCTGCTGGAGGCGGGGGTGTCCTCCCTTGGCTAAGTGTCCTGCTGGCTGGTTTTATTTCCCTTGGAAAAGCATTTTATTTTGAGCTATTATGTAAATTACTTCTATATGCACTATGCAAAAAACATAAATCAGGACAAAACATTTTTTTTTAAATAAAATTAAAATAATTTATAGTAGATGTTTGATTTTCAGCATATGATTTCTTTAATCTAAAATGTGTTAAAATTATATTCTCACCATTAATTTTAAGGGTGTGGCCCTCAACAGCTCACCAAAACTTGTTAAGTGGCCCTCCGGCCGAATAATTGCCCACCCCTACCCTAATACCTTGCAAGTACAGTGCAAAATATTCTCACTCATCTCTGTCTTGCCTAGTTCTCAGAATAAAGCATGAAGAATTATGCAGTTAAAAAGAGTGGTTAATAGTGATGCACCCCCCATTTCCTCCAGCAATTATAAAATGCACTGCATTTTTCCCCATATTTTCCTCTTCTGTTGCCTTACCCGCCGGGAAGCATTATCCCTCTGCTGAGTGCTTGCTCTCACCCGGGGGTCATCATCCTGTACAATATCTCCATTAGCCAAAATTCGCACCATCCTCCGGGTCACACAGTGTAGCTACCCAGTCACACCTGTAACACAGGAAAAAGTGCTTAGAGCAGTGGTTCAACCTTTTTAGACTCAAGGCGCCCCTTGTTAGACTCAAAAACCCCCTCAGAAAATGCCAGGTTCATTTTCACTCTTTTTTTTTTCCTACAGAAAAATAATAGAGCAATTCTTCTGTGGCAAAGAACTCAGAATGACCACAGCAGGGCAGAATGTTAGTTTAACAATATTAATTTATCCTGTGTATCATGTTTGCACACCTAACAGTGCTCACATTGCATGGCACCCTGCAGCACCTTTGAAAGGATCTCAAGGCACCCCAGGGCACTGCAGCTCCCTGTCTTAGACAGAAAGTACCCAGAGAAAAAGCTCAGGGCCCTATCAGACATTCAACACTGATAAAAGGGAAAACAGGGCCATGTAAAACAAATTAACCATCTTGGGCCAAACTGCAATAAAAGCAAGTTTTCCCCAGCCTTTGCATGACTGCACAAGGGCCTCTGAGGAGTGTAGGTAGTGCTCACTCCTGCTGCTTGCCACAGAGCAGATAGAATAAAAGGGATTTAGGGGCAGGGGGCAGTTGGGGCCATCACCCTATAAACATATTGTTATGGACACAGCAAAAGTCCCACTGCCAGAAACTGAAAAAAAACCTACTCTGAATATTAAATCCCCAGGGGAAGAAATATCTGGCTTGCTTCAGAAGAGCTAAGAGAAATAGCAACTGAAAGTATCATATGAACACAGAGTTTGAAACTGCAGTAATGTCCTCAGATCTCCTTTCCTACCACCAGCAAACCTCACAACTATTTTGCAAGTCTGAAGAAATCTAAAATAAACTTTCCCTCTTGCAAGAGGAAGCCTCTAAGAATCAGAATCGTAAGTATATGTATGAGGGCTCTGCAGAGCAGTATATTTTGCGCTAGAATTTAATAAATATACATTTATCCTGGTAAGAATGAATATCTATAACAGCCCAGGAAAACCAGTGAAGACCATGGGTAGGTGTCAGGAAGCTAGTCACTCAACCTGTGCCTCATTATAACTCAGCATACACGAAGCAGTTGGCTTAAAATCTCAGCCGACCTGTACTTTTGCCATTAATTCAAAGTAGCTTTTAATCCAATTAGAATCTTGCAGGAGGTCACCAAGGGCCAACACAGCACACTCCCTTACCCCATGCATAAGGGACTGCTCTTTCACCCCAGGACTGTTAGCAGCATGTTTCCCTTCTCTGAGAGCTCCCAGGCATTCAGAGTGGCCTGTAGCCCTGTTTGCCTTTTGGATTTGAAAGCCGATCTTTCCCATCCTGACAGACCCGTGTACATGCTGACCACACTACTGATGCTGTGCAGATGGATCTAAGTCCTTCCTCTGTCACATCCATGGCTTGGATCAGCCTGGGCACAGGGTCTGCTAGGATCCACACAGCAGGTTATCCCTGCAGCCTCTGGGTTTTTTTACATAGCTGTCATTTCGGCAAGGAGCAGATGTGAGAAGGCACAGAAGGAAGCAGAGACTCTGCAGCTCCCTGAGAAGGTGCTCTGCAATCTGCCAGAAAGAGCAGACTCACCTTTGTGATTCTCTCCCCGTTTACGCCATCCAGGGTCCTGCTTCTGTCACTGACACTTGCTGCCAGGCTGGTGCTTCCCCCAGGCTGACGACACAGGAAGCTGAAGGGATTGAGGGAGAAGGCAGCTTCTCTTCCAGACAGACTCTCCAAGACAGAGCAAATCCCCCTTCAGGCTCCACAGCAAACTGCAGCTCTGGCGGATTCAGAGCTCTCTACACCAGTCCCCTCTGGCCACCGTTGTCCTGAACCCCTGCTCCTTGCCGCACATGTTTGCTCACACTGGGATGCTGATCCAACAGTCAGAGTAGCCCTGAGACTTCAGCTTGATACATCTGAAATCTGGGCATGGCAAGTGCCCTTGGTTCAAAGAAAAAGTGGGAAAGCACCCCAGGGACATGGCCCTGCTGGCCACAGCCTAAGAAGTCCTCTGCAATTCAGGCCATATGCCTCCAAAGCCACAGCGCATTGCTGATTTTCACAGAGCTCTCCCCCATCCCACAACTCAGTGTTGCAAGACAGTTGAAGAACAAGCCTCCAGCTGATTCTCTAGCATAGGATAAATTCACAAACCAGATTTAGGATTGAGTTTGGGGCCAGATCATTAGAGTTGAAGACCAGCTTGTTGACCTGAGCAAATGTTGAACCAGTAGTCAGTTCAAAGTTGTTATTAGTGCCAGTTAGTGCACTTGAGTTGTACACAATTTGGCACAAGTTTCTCAGACCAAACTAAGTTTAACACTCTTAGCAACCTAGATCTCATTTCCAACCAAAGGCTGGCTAGAACAAGGTCTGAGGACACCTGAATAAAGTTTGGTAGCAGTTTGTGAGGCCAGGCAAAGCTTAGTTTAGACCCTAGGTTGTGAGCCCTGACTAGTGGCAAAGTCAATAGCAGTTCTTGGGTTCCGGTGAGCTCTGGACTGCATCACAGTTCGGTAACGTGGTTTGTTCCATCCACACAGCCAGGAATGTAACATGGTTTAACACACACTACCAGGTTCTCTAATACAGTCAGGTCTTCTGCTGCATTAAGTTACCTGCTCTAGAGAGATGCAATCAGTTTCTCCTGGAGTCCAAATTATCCTGTGAAGAATTCCCATTTTCTAGATCAGAACATGATATGGGTTGGGCCCCAGGCATGTGTATTGGCATAAAGACAGGCTATACATTCTCAGTCAGACCTTTGGAATCTTCTCAGTTGAAATCCACCATAGAAGTGAACTGCGGCTAAGAAAAGGAGGAAGGTGATCCTCGCATTTCCTCCTCCTCAGGGAAGCAGAGCATCCAGGATGGACTCTGACAGAGATGGACCTTCTACACCGGAGGCCCTCATTGTCAGCCCAAGTCATGGAGCTAATCCTCTTAACAGATTGCCACCTTCTTTTCTAATAGACAAAAAGCAAAAGGGAAGTAAGGAAAACTGCCTTGGAGTTTGAGGCCACAACATTAATCTCTTTCCCTCATTCCTTCAGAAATAAAATGATCCTTAAGAAGACAGCATCAAGCACTTTCAGCCACACATTTTACTCACTTCTAAAACTGAAGTGAATGTTACAGATGCCCTCTGGCTCCGGGAAATCCCTTCAGGTCTGGCTTTAAAATCTGTTTCACTAGCTCTGTGTATTTTTTCACTACACTGGCTTTTGCAGTCCTAGTCTATCCTGACAGCTCCTCACCAACCACAGGGTTTGTCTATAAGGGCTGAGCAAGCCATACCTTCCAGTTATGTCATGTGATGGTATTTAGGTCTAAGCATAACTTTGGATTTAGAGTTTGAAGCTGTAGCTACGATGTAGAACACTGTCTTGTTTACTGATGCTCCAACTGTTTGGGGCCCGTTCTCCACTCTGTGTGAGGGAGAGAAAACTTAAGAGATTCCTAAATCAAGAACTAAAACTAAAACACATCCCTACTTATTCTTCCAAAATCTGCCTTTATCCTTTAGCAGTCAAGTCCCCCAAGAACCAAATTTGTTTGTGGGTTTTTTTGGTGTTGCATTTTCTTTCATTTCAGATGCCAGGGATCCCACTTTAAACAATATAGCTTAGTCTGGAAAATGTATTATGTAAACACTTGGCCCCTACAGATTGTGAGTTCAAGAAAATTTTAAAAAAACACTGTACCTTCCCCAGAGTTCAGTAGTGTTGCTTGTGAAAATATTGTGAAATTAATCTGGCCACAAGAGGGCAGCCATATTGTATGTGGAATGCAATCCCAGTCTACAGAGATTGTTAACAATGAATAAAATAAATATGAAAATGAGGCACTAGTTTTAAAGTTTTGTTCCAGTTCTTCATAGCTAGGCAAATGTCTATGTACAACTCCATGAAATTCAGAGTTAATCTACTATATTTTCCCTATTCTAGCAAATTCAGGTGTAGATTAGAGTGCTTAATAGAAGTACTTTAATATTCTGTAAATGGCACACAAAATATAGTCTGATTCTTAGAATAAGATGTACTAGCAAAAATATGACAATTTATCAGGACTTCTGTCACATGGGAGCAGTTCCCCACTATTCCCAATCATGTTCAATCCCCATAGTTTGCAACGGTAATATTCTTCATTTAACTTGGTTTTTGTTCACAATAAATGACCTTCACTACAAACAGTTTTGGTGTAAAGGACCCTAAAGTCCCAATAAAATGCAAACTTTTAAACATAACTTCTTGTACTCAGCCCCAGTCTTCAATTTTAAAAACTTACTGTGAACTAATAAATTCACTGCAGTCAAAAGATTACAAACCTAGCTACCAAGCTGAGCACTTGCTTTTGGGGATTCAGTTTGCCTCAAGTAGCACACCCAAAATCTGTAAACACTCTTGAAAACGTAGAACATCTTTAATCTCTCCATTGTGGAGAGTGGTGTTCTGGATGCAGATCCTCTGCAGGAAATGTTGAACTCCCATAACTCACCCTATGGGAGCAGGCCAGCCCTGCAGGGCAGGAGGAGCTGTGCTTCCAGAGCAGCATGGGGTATTGTCAGGGAAGCCTCCAGTTGCAGCTGCCTGCTGCAGTGTGAATAGTTTCACAGCTCACCGAAGAGACGACTGAATTTAATTCAAGATGAATGGGTGCCTCCCTGATACAGATGACATTTTCATTGCAAACTAACAAGGGGAGAAATCCAATTACATCACAAAGGGGCTCCCTAATAGGCCATGCAGCTTGGAGAGTGTGTGTGGGGAGGGAGAAGAGGCGAGGAGGCGTTCTCTGAACCCAAGTCTGGGTAGTTGAAGAGGGGCGGAGGGAGATCTGTCGTGTCCCTGTATCAGATAGGAACAATGTGGGCAGCGTTCCGGCAGAAGGAAGGACAGGGCCTCGCAGGGGACCGCCTGGTGCAGAAGCACTGGATTCAAACCAGACAGATGCCAGGGGTCACGCTTTAAAAAACAAAACAAAAAAGACCCTACAAAAAATTCTTACTATATTAGAAAAACAAACTGGCTTCACATTCTGAGATTTCTAAACCACAGAAGAACAATGACTTAAAGTGACCGTCCTGTCTAGATCCTAGGGCTTTATCTCCTAAAAGTCTCAGCACCTTTTCACTCTCACTGCTCCTCACCTCTTTATCACAAATAGCTGTTCTTTTGTCTCAAGGAGGAGAGGGAAGGGGAGAGGAGGGGAGAGGAAAACTACTATCTCACCGGGACCTGGGAAACTTATTCATAAAGATGATGGCTGTGAAATGTCTGCAAATGAGTCTCAGAAAAGTGGGGGTATGGCACAGGAAAAAGACAAAGGGGAATATCTATAAATGAGTGCCTCTTGCTCTTATGGTGAGGAAAAAATCATATTGTGGGGGAGGTAGGAGCTTGGAAAATTATTAAGAAGCAGGAAGGGAAATAGATTACAAATTCTGCTGTCTAGGTCCTACCTGCCAACCTGAGATGCAGCAGTGACATCCCTGAAAACAAATAGCTTCAGGTGGAGTCAGGACCAAACTGAATGAGGCAGCCACAAATATAGCTTGACCCCAGTCCAAGCTTTAAATACCAACAGGGCCAATTTAAAATCAGTGGGGTAGCTGATAAGCAGCCACTGGAACAAGTGCATGTATGTTGCTGTGTTCTGAGTAAGTTGCGAGCAGTAAAGAATCCATGATAAAACTAAGCTGCAGTAACCAGGCTTTGTGTGTGTTGTTGCAAGATTGAGAACAGGCTAAGTCATAGCACAGGATGAGCAACTTAGGCAATACCTTCTTAAATGAGAATTAAATATGATCATTAAATAGTAAACAGAGTATCACACAGGGTACCAGTTAGAGACATGCATCTTGAAATCTGTTATCACTCATAGAAAACAATCTGGCCCCATCCTCTGAGTGGTGGTGACAGTCCAGGTAATATTGCAATGGCACATAGGAGTGAAAAAGCATGTGAATCCTATTCATCCCATGATCTCCAGCCTTCTTATGATTCCTTCCTAAGAAGGTCAACAGGCAGCACTGCAAAATCACAGGAATGAATGCTGGGTTTTTCCCCCTCCATTCAGGCCCTTATTATCCCCATAAACTTTGGAGAAATGTGTAGTTGGTACCCTCCAAGCTCTAGCAAATCCCAAAGTTCATTGTTACAGTGTTTGAGAGTAGAGCTAGTCAAGGAAAGCCAGTGAGAGGGCATGCTGAGATCAGCTGGATTTGTACATTTTCCATCATTATTGTTATTCATAGAAGAGTTTTTTTCTACTCTTATCTGCCTCATCTCTTTCCCTTACCCTTACCCTTTTCAGTCTTTATAGCAAACTACAGACAGGGGACTGGCCATCCTAGGGGTGACCAGGGGTATACTCTACTCATACATGCATAGGATCAACCAGCTTAGAGGAAGATGTGATAAGGATAGTTCATCATCATGATCTCTTGTGGGAGGAAATAAGAGCCTGTAGGAGTGAAAAGCCCCTATTTATTAACAAATATAAGTAACAAAAGAATCACAAAATTTAGAATCATTATGAATGACCAATAGATTTATGCTTAAATTTAAAGTACCTTGCCATTTTTTTCTCAGCAGATAAATTAGTCTTTAAAGCTCTGAGTAAATATAATTTCTGATGTTAATTAGCGATTTAAATGATGCAGAAGAAATGATATAGAAGGAAACAGAGGAACCATAGTTGGAACATGAGCCTGGGAGCCAAGAATTCTGGATCCTGTTCTTTGCTATGCCAAATGCTTACTAAGGCTAGGGACAGATATTCAAAAAGCCTGAGCCTGAATTGATTTAGTCTTTGCAGGTTAGTTTAACCTGACTGTGCTGAACTGGTCTGTAACTGGACACACATTTTCTCTGGACTGAGGAAATTCAGGCACATGCCTGCAGTGGCTCAGGCTAGAAGCCGGCGGGGGGGGGGGGGCTAGAGCAGCCCCCCCTTTCCTTCCACACTACTGAGCTAAGAGGGGGATGTGGCCAGGCCCTGGCAGGATGCTCTGATTAGGGAGCTCTGCCTGCACCATCTCAGGCTTTTCCCCTGGCTGCTCAAGAGGTGGGAGTGTTGCCAGACTCCAGCCCCCTGCTAGCACTCTGAGGCAAGGGGTGGGGGGATGCAGTGCATGCATCTGTTGATGATATGGAGCTTTTCAATTTCCCTCTCCCTGCTTCTTCATACTGTCTGCAGCAAACTGACAGGGGAGCAAGCCAGCAGGGGGCTGATAACAGTGTTTATCACCTCATAAGCAAAACAATAGCCTCTCTCCATTAATTCAAACTCTTCTTAAACAGTTTAACAGCTGACCTGTTGATTAGCTCCAAAAAGCCCCAAGCAGTCACTGTTCTGCCTGCCTGTCCCAGTGAAATTGGAGACACTCACACACAGAGAGGCACTCTCACACACACTCTCAGCATTAGCTAACATACCATATACCTAGGGTCCTGGGGGTAGGGTCCGTGCTGTGGGAGATAGGAGGGAGGGAGTGGAGGATTTCTGCTTGTCCAGCAAGCAGTGAGGGTGGAGGTAGGGCAGGGGGAAGCCAGGCACACCTTGCTGTACCTGCAGTTTCTGCCAGAGCTGCAGCCAGGGAGCAGAGGGGAGAGGCCAGCCCTGCAGTGGAACAGAGAGCCCCACCCAGCCCAGAAAGCATGCCAGGATGCTGGGGTAGTCTGGTTTATCTTAAACCAGCAAGGGATCTGGGAAAGACACTGCATAAACCAGTTAGAGTCAAATCAGTTGAGTTTGATACTACATTCAACTAAGTTTCTTTCAGACCAGTTTCAGTCATTTTCAAACTGGTTTAAATGCATTGAACATATATTCTTTTGCAAGTTTAAACCAGTTTCTGATCGCTCAAATCGGTTTATGTGTAATGATTGTCTCTAGCCTAAGTGTCTTTGCTACATATATCATGTAATCGTCCCTGTAAACTTAAAATTAAGGTGGCAATAACTTCCTCCATCCCAGGGACTTTGCTTTTCACTTGTCTGGCAATACAAGGCAGCCAGAAAGCTAAAAGATGCAGCATCCTGAGCATTTTTTGTATGGGTGAATCCTCAGGTAAGGGGGAGTTACTCCCCTCTTTTCTATTTACCTAGCCCCCAAGCCCAGAAGGCATGTCCAGGAGAATGGGAGATATGGGCAAGGCATCTCTATATCCTGTCAGTTACCAGCATCCCTTTGGAGCCACAAGGAGCTGGGCACAGATTACAACCTATCAGGTGCTTAAATGTATGTGAGGGTCTAATCAAAACCCGGAATCAGAGACTATAAAAGGCAAAGCCAACTTCAGTTTGACCAGGGCACAGGATCCAAGAAACAGTGAAGCCTCTGGCAGGAATAGTATTAGTGTCCATCTCTCACTGCTTTGTCTTCACAGCTTCTCTCATTTCCTGTTCATAGGCACAGAAGAGCAAAAAGGAAAGAGGACTGACTGCATCAGTCATTAGTCACCCTAAAGAAAGTTGAGGCCAGGGAAAGGAGAGGAGGGGAGTGGGTCTGAACGAGAAAAGCTCGAGAGAAAGTAATGAGATTCTAGTGTTTCCGTGTATCCTTTTTAGTAGCTCTGTCAGATTCAGCCAGCCTGTTCAACCATCCACTGCTTCGCAGCCCCAAAGGAGACGAAATCCCCCCACTCATCCCCCACTGCCCGCCTCCTGTGAGCTGCAGGTGAATTAGCATTCGTTTGGTTCTGCCTGGGGTGAGCAAATCACAGCTTCAAAGCCATTGCAGGCCTGGGCGAGGCCCACACATTATGCCCCTTTGTGTCTTTCTTCTAGTGAGATTGACTGAGCTAATTGAACTCTCCTCTCCCAGAATGACTGAATGGGGTTTCTCTGTGAAGGGTAGTGGCCAGGAGGCGGGGATGGGACAGAAAAAAAATGGGCGGAGGGGAGTAAAGATTCTTTTCCAATCCAATGAATGATCTTAGAGATCCAAACAGCATCTCTAAGGTCAAAAGGTTAGAAACTAGCTGGCCAAGTTAGTCCACTCCGCTCTTCCCAGGAACAGACTATCCTGCTCTCCTTAGCTGCAATTATCCATTATGTTCTATAGACAAGTCTAACATACCATCCTGCAGGAAGCCATGACAGCTCTCCAGCATGCACTGGCTCTTCACAGTGGCCCTTCAGGCAGAGTCAGTCCAACCATTAGGCAAACTAGGTGGTTGCCTAGGGCACCAAAATTTGGGAAGTACCAAAATTATATGCAGGAAAAATAACAGGAACATCATTCTAAATAACAGCCCTGGCTGGCTATGGCTCCACCCTGGTATAAGACCTTTGGTTCAGTAAGAGGAGAAAGACCTTTGAAAAGATCTCAGAGGAAAAAATCAGAGGAAAAAAATCACTAGAATTGCAGGCTTACGGGAAGAGCATACCACTAGCAACGTCATCCTAAAAGATAAACCCCTTCTCCTATATCATCTTACAGCTCATGACACTGTAATGAGCCTTACACCTTTCTCCCTTCATGATTGCAGGGGTGTTTTTTACCCATTAAGGGACTTTAGGCAGTGCCTAGCCATATTTCTTCCATAATAATTTAATCAATTGTCCACATTAATAATTTCTTTTAAATTGTACTAGGTTGATTGTTCTCCATATTGATCATTTATTTGAAAGAGTTTAAAACTGTTTCAGGGAATGGTACCATGGCAGATAGAAAAAAACCATTTGGAGCTCAGTATGATAAATCAAAAGCTGAACAGGCAAAAGAACAAGCAAAGCAGGAGGGTTCCTTCCTGAAATATCTTCAATTTCACCCACATCAAGATGGAAGCAGTTCACAACATCAAGATGAATTCATAGATTTCATAGACATTAGGGGTGGAAGGGACCACAGAAGATCATTAAGTCCAGCCCCCTGCCTGAAGGGCAGGAAGTCAGCTGGGGTCA
>NW_017728920.1:5960467-5972031 GCF_001723895.1 Crocodylus porosus | reverse complement strand
AAGAGCCCCATGGCTCTCAGCCTGTCGTCATAAGGTCTGTTTTCCTGACCTCTGATCATGCGCATGGCTCTCCTCTGGACTCTCTCAAGCTTCTCCACATTCTTTTTGAATTGTGGAGCCCAAAACTAGATGCAGTACTCCAGCTGCGGCCTCACCAAGGCCAAGTACAATGGGAGAATGATGTCCCAAGATTTGCTTGAGAAGTATCTATGGATGCAAGCCAGCGTTTTGGTCGCTTTACTAGCTGCAGCATTGCACTGCAGGCTCATATTCATCTTGTGGTCGATGATGACCCCCCATCATCATGAGCTGAAGGCAGCTCATAGCATCAAACTGACATTGAAATTGAGAAAATATATTCACCTACAGACACATGTGCTGAAGCTGAGATACACAAAGACACTAAGGGAACAGAAGGTATATATGTGAAAGATGAGGAAGGTGCAAACAAGTTACAGTACAGTGACCCTGCTACATGGCCTAGATGTGATGACCATTTGTGACAGATTCTGGTGGAACATGGACCTGAATAAGTTCAGGAATTTAACTTTCCTAAAGATGGAAATAAAAGAAAATTCTTTGCACATCATTACAAGAGGAAACTTACCAATGGGGAAGAAATGCATCAACAGAGACTATACTATTCAGTGTAAAAAGACTCAGTGTTCTGCTTTTGCTGCAAGTTTGTTTAGCAGCAATTGCAATTGCAATTAGAAAGCAATTGGCGCATCATCACTTACTGAAAATGGTTCAAAGAACTGGAAAAACATATCTACAAATCTCTCGTCTCATGAAAAAGTAGTGAACATTTGGAAAGTGTCCAAAACTGGAAAGAACTTGAACTGCAATTGAAAAAACAGAAAATTACTGATAAAGAAAATTTACATGGGATCAAGTGAGAAGAAGAATACTGACAGCAAATATTGGAGTGACTGATTGCTTTAGTGAGAGTTCTTGGTGGGCAAAACCTGGCATTCCATGGGACAAATGAAAAATTATGCAGTGCTGGTAATGGAAACTTCTTAAAATTTATTGAATACCTGGCTTTGTTTGATCCAGTCATGAAGGAGCATCTGTGTAAAGTAAGTGACCATGAAACACATGTTCATTACCTTGGGAAAAGCCTGCAGAATGAACTGATTCAACTCTTAGCAAATGCTGTTAAAGAGAAAATCTTAGAAGCTGCCCATTCTGCAAAATACTTTTCAATAATTCTGGACTGTACACAAGATGCGAATCATGTTGAGCAGATGACAGTGATCATTCACTTTGTAGATGTGGCATAGCCAGCACAGGTTTGTTGCAGGTAAGTTCTTACTTGACCAATCTCATTTCCTTTTACAACCTATCACCTGGACAAGGGAGAAGAGACCGATGTCATACATCTTGACTTTAAAAAAAGCCTTTGATCTGGTATCCCATGATCACCTCTTTGCAAAACTGGCTAACTGCGGGCTTAGCCTCACCATGATCTGCTGGCTGGGGAATTGGCTCCGCGGTAGGACCCAGAGGGTGGTAGTTGATGGAAGTCAATCATCGTGGTGCCCTGTGACCAGTGGGGTCTCTCAAGGCTCTGTCCTAGGACCTATATTATTTAACATCTTCATTAATGATGTAGACGCTGGTGTCAGAAGTGGACTGGCCAAGTTCGCTGATGACAACAAACTCTGGGCTAAACCAGCCACACCTGAGGACAGAAGGGTGGGTGATCCAGGCAGACCTTGACAGGCTCAGGTATTAGGTGGATGAGAACCTGATGGTGTTTAACACTGAAAAATGCAAGGTTCTCTACCTTGGGAGGAAAAACCCACAACATGCTTATAGGCTTGACAGTGCTATGCTAGCTCACACTACAGACAAAAGGGATTTGGGGGTCATCATTGACCACAAGATAAACATGAGCCTCCAATGTAATGCTGCGGCTAGTAAAGCGACCAAAATGCTGGCCTGCATCCATAGATGCTTCTCCAGTAAATCACAGGATGTCATTCTCCCATTATACTTGGCACTGGTGAAGCCGCAGCTGGAGTACTATGTCCAGTTTGGGGCTCCACAATTCAAAAAGGATGTGGAGAAGCTTGAGAGAGTGCAGAGGAGAGCCACATGTATGATCAGATGCCAGGAAAACAGACCTTATGAAGACAGGCTGAGAGCCATGGGACTCTTCAGCCTGGAAATGTGCAAGCTCAGGGGCTACCTATAAGTTTATTGGGGTGCTCACCAGGATCTCGGGGAACGTCTGTTCACCAGAGCACCCCAATGGACAACAAGGTCGAACAGTCACAAACTTCTCCGTGACTGTTTCAGGCTGGACATAAGGAAGAACTTCTTTATTGTCCAAGCCCCCAAGGTTTGGAATAGACTGCCTATCTTGAACACCTTCAAGAGACATTTGGATATTTATCTTGCTGGGATCCTATGATCCCTGCTGACTTCCTGCCCCTGGGGCAGGGGGCTGGACTCAGTGATCTTCCGAGGTCCCTTCCAGCCCTAGTGTCTATGAATCTATGAAAATCTGCAGATATGGATAATGCTGAAGTGATCATAAAGGAACACTTTTGAGGGTTTGTACTGTTGAAGATGACTGGTGCTTTTATGACTGAAAGCATTCTACAAGAGCTTGAAGGAATGTCATTATCTGTTGAGAACTTATGTGGCCAAGGCTATGACAATGGGAGTAATATGAAGGGTAAAAACAATGGTGTACAAAGGAGAATAATAGAAAATAATCCTTGGGCCTTTTTTGTTCCTTGCAGTACACATACTCTGAATGTGGATATCAGTGATGCTGCCAGATGTTGTTTGGAGGTAAGTAGTTTCTTTGACCTAGTGCAACATGTTTATATGTTTTTCTCAGGCTCAGAACACCATTGGGAAGTTCTTAGTCTCCATGTGCCTTCTCTAACTGTGAAACCATTGAGTGAAACAAGATGGGAGAGTCAAATTGATGCCTTGAAGCCTCTTTTCTATGAGCTTGGCAATATCTATGATGCACTAATTGAAATTTCTGATGATATTACCCTCACAGGATCAACTGACAATGTGACATGTGCTGATGCAGAAGCTCTTGCAAATGGCCTTTCCAAGTTCAAATTTGTGTTTTGACTCATTTTGTGGTACAACATCCTTTCTGAAATGAACCTTACTAGTAAGCACCTTCAGGCAAAGGACTTTGACATACGTTCTACTATCCAACAACTGAAACAAACCAAGGTTTCTGGAGGAATGCAGAAATGATAAAGGGTTTGAAGAGACACTGGTAGATGCTCCTGAGCTTGCTGAAGAGTTAGTGCTACCATCAAACTTTGAGCTAGAACCAGTAGGCATTCGGAGAAAGAAGCAGCAGTTCACACATGAAGCAAAAGACGAGTCAGTTCAGGACCCAAAACAAAAATTCAAAATAAACTTCTATTTTGCAGTCCTTGATACTGCAATACAGTCAAAGAGCAGTTTGAACAGATACAGCAGCTTGATTCAGTCTTTGGTTTCCTGTACAACTTTAGCAATGCATAGGGGGTACAAGCAGGTGCATGCACACCCCCTGAGATTAGTGATGCACCCCGAGAGAACCGCAGCTGGTGCTCAGGCAGCGCCTGCGCCATTTGCCATCCACCACCGACAGCAGCATCTGGGGGCGGTCACCGATCGCCACTGGCCACCACCAATGCTGCCAGTGGTGTCTGCAGGTAGTCGCTGACCACCAGTCAGCACTCACCACCCACCCCCCTTGCCTCTGACACCACCACAGCTGCTTGTAGGAGCTCCCCACTCCCTGCCGCTACATCCCTGCTGCTGCCACTGGTGGGCAAGTGGTCGCCGTACCCCCCCCAGCCTCTAAGGACATGTGTCATTCATGCTCTACAATGTCCACAGTTTGCAAAATAAGATATCAAAACAGATAATGGATCATTGCTTGAAGCTACAGTCGGCATTACAACATGGAAATTCTAAAGATATTGATGTTGCAGATGTGTGCAGTGAACTGCAGGCTATTTCATGACAACTTCCAAAACATCTTACATCTCAAGATATATTGAAGTTTATTTCTGAACATTAACTGACAGACAGTCTTCACAACATCTTCATTGCTCTCTGCATTCTCTTGACTCTCCCAGTTTCTGTTGCTAGTGGGAAGCGTAGCTTCTCAAAGCTAAAATTAATAAAGACATACGTTTGTTTTTCTATGCTGCAAGATAAACTTGTTGGACTGGCCACCATGCCAATAAAACATGAAATAGCTGGAAAACTTTGTCTTAAAGAACTTGTTTCTGAATTTGCAAAACCTAAAAGCACAAAAAGCAAAGTTCTAATTTTTACACAAGTGTTCATGAGGATTTTCTTTTAATTGTACATGTATTATTATAAATAATATTAGAGTGCTTGCAGTATAATTGTGTTAGGGTTAATGAAAAATGTGAAACAATCAATAAAAAAAGTTTTTATTATTTTATTGTTCATTTCAAATATCAAATAAGTACATGTAAAAGTTCATTCTAGACTTCTTATTTTCCTCTATATTGTAAGTGGTGGGGGTGCCAAGGTACACAGTTCACCAGGGCACCAGTTACCCTTGGACCTGCCTTCAGGGCCTGCCTCCTCCCCATAGCCAGCTGTGCTTATTGCGTTCTGAACTAGTTTTCTCAAAGGCTTTTTCCTCTCTGCCGGAGAATCTTATGTGGCTGTGTTACAGCTGAACATGGAAATGCTTGGGAGATCCACAGTCTTGTGAGCAGAGCCGCAGAGAATACACATAGCCAGAGTTGTAGGGACAGGACTACAGTGAACAGATTCACCAGCACTTCCCTTTGTAAACTTCATCTTTTAGTGTTATTGCTTCCAAGCCAAGATTTGGAGCTAGATGGTCCTGGTTAATTCCAATTTTTGCTGCCACAAGGCTTGGCCCCAACCTTCAGATATGGAGATTCCAGCAGGAGGAAAAGTTGCAGAAATGGAGAGTGAAAAGCCCCAAATAGCACAGAATGGAAATGTGGCTTGCACAGAGCAGCGTGTGCCTTCTCTTAGCAGCTTCTGTCAGCAGAGCTATCAGTGCATGAAGCTGCCAAACCAGTGACAGCCTTGAAGGAGGGCCATGGTGAAGCTACCAGTTCCCATCTGTTAGACTAATCCCCCACAGGGAATAGTTTCTCATTAAGAGTGAGCTTTAATAAGCCATTTCCCTGTTCCGTCATTGGTGAGTTGGTCTGATGTTTTAAAGGAGGTGAAGTAACATTTCCAAAGGAACCATCCTTTTAAAGTTACAATATGGCCAAAAACCTAACACTAGATTACCCAATATCCTCTTGCAGAAGCTTCAGATTTCACTTACCTGTTCCAAAAGTGCTTTAGGTTTGAGGCTGTTAATATGGTATGGGGAGCTTTGGGAGGCAGGTGCCATTTTAGTGTTTCTGACATGGCCAAAGCTAATCAGTAGGAATTGCAGCAAGTCACAAAGTCTAAGGGTGATTTGCTGGCCCCACTGAAGTCACTCCCAAAAAACTCCCACTGACTTCACAGTAGTCAGGATTTTACCCTAGGAATCCATCTCACTTTCCCCAAAGTTCACAGTATCTGATCCGAACTTCTGATTTGGATTCATTACTGTTGCAATCCTATTTATAGATTTATCAGCATCATTGCACTAGATTACAGGTTTCCCTCAATTTATGTGGTAGATGCATTCCTGGAAAACTGTGCATAAACTGAATTTGCATAAAAGGAACCCAGTTTATAATGTAACAAATAGGGATACGTTCCCACGGTGGTGAGGGAGGAAGGGAGTGAGGCTGGGGCTAGGGAAGGGGTGGGAAGAGGGGCACAGCCCAGCAGCTGCAAACAGGCGGTCTCAGCCACTCCCAGGGCTGTAGCAAGGGTGGCACTGGGCTCTTCCCAGTGCTTGGGGTATGCAGTAGTTTGCTGTCATCCCGCTGCAGGCTGGGACCGGTGGCTACTGCTGGTTGGGGCCAGCAGTGGCGCTGGACTCTTCCCAGCACCTGGGACTGGCAGCAGCCTGCTCTTGTCTCACTGCAGGCTGTGGCTGATGGCAGCACTAGGCTCTTCCTACCGCTCAGGAAGGGCAGCAGTCTGCAGCGGGATGAAAGCAAGTTGGGGCCACTGCAAGCTGGGGCCAGCAGCGGCACTGGGGCCAGCAGCATTGGGAGGGCAGGTTGGGGGGAAATTTTGGGGTGGCAGCAGCCCCTCTCCCATCGCCGCAGCTGACCCCAGTGTGCCACCTGCTCCGAATACTGCCGGCACCAGCCTCACCCTTACCGCTCCCCTCATGGCCCTTTCCCCTCCCCTCACAGACTTACCTGCTTGGGGGAGAGGGGAGCATGCCTATACCAATCACATAAGAGTGAATTTACTTCACTTATGAATTTGGAGTATAAAAAAGGTCATTGCATAAGACTGAATTTGCATATACAGAAATCGCAGGAAACCTGTACAGCATTACAGTAGTATTATAGCTTCATATGCCTGGTGGAGCATGTTGCTGTGCAGAAGGTTGTGAAGTTTCAGAAAGTGGTTCTAAAGAGGCATCCAAGCCAAGGTTGTGTTCAAACCTATCACTAAAGGAAAAGCCAAGAAGAGTCACACCAGGACACCCAATAGTGTAGGGTCAGGAGCAAGGAGCTGAAATCTGTTTACAAGACAAACAAAAATTGACCCTTCAAAAGTGCTTCAGCTGCCTGCCCATACCAACTTGGGATCTTGTCCCAAGGTGCCACTAATGAACCATAATTAGTGTGGACAACAATGAGGGCAACAGGGACACCAATAACTCTAAGACTGAATGCAACTCTGATAAGACATAGGTCCCATCTGTAAGGTAAGATCTCTTCCTAACAAGAATAGGAGGCAGATCATGAAGATGCTGGCATGGGCAGCCAGCCTGATTACCCTGGGGAGAAGACTTCAGCCAGTAAATATGTTTCTTGTGACATATTACTTATAATAATGTTTAAAAGTAAGTGGCATTAAATACAAAGAGATAGAACAGGTTTGGTTTTATTTAGGGCCCATTATGCACTGATGTGATCTAACAGCTTTTTGGGGCTCTTCATTCCCCCTGCAAAATGGTCATCACACCAAGTGGGGAGGAACAGCTGTAAATCTCATTACTGCTGGGAGAATTTACAAGTTCTCTATCCTCAGTAATGCCAGCACCCCATCTCGGAGCCAATTTTCTCCCTGTCCTTCCCCAGTCTGCTGTAATACTCCCCTCCTCTGCCCCTTGCCCAAGACAATGGCTCTGCACTGCCCTATCCAGCATAGCAGATTCACACAACAGGACCTTACAATCTTAGCTCAGTGTTTATTCAGTACTGTGAAAACTAGGCACAATGAAATTTCATTTGCCTCATAAATTGATCAGTGCTCTGCTTGAGGTGCAGTCTGCACAGAATATTACGAAGTATATTTCAGAATTTGATAACATAACACTGTACCAAGCATGTCATACCAACTTATCAGGTATAGTTCATAGTATTCTATCAAATAAAATCCATAGCATTTTAGCAGGAAATTCTTTCAGAAAGATTATACAGAATAAACTTGCATACACATGAAAATACACAGATACAGACGGCACCAATACACATGCTCAGGCATGGAGTGTGGGGAGGAGGGGGCATTTTAATTAGAATGGTTCCCAAAGAGCCACTCTAATTAATACACTGCAGTATCACGTGTATTAAGCCCCTACACATTCAAAAATGCATTAGAACACATGTATAGGCAGAGATAACAGGCAGAGCATATTGTTAACCTCTGAGATTCTGAAAATCATTGCAAAACTTGATTTATTATACAGCACACTTTGCGCATGGCTTCAGGGATTATAAAATGGAATTTAAGGCACAAAAAAAATGTTCTATTTTGGCTGTAACATTACCAGACAGAGTTTTCGTACAGTTTGTTCATGCAGAGATAGCTATGCAGTTTTAGTCCTACAGCACGGCAGGGGGAATCATTCTGGCAAATAGCATTTCTTACTGGGTGTAACAGGGTGTCATCCTCAGTGGCATTTAGAAGTGCCTGGGGGCAAACCAGACTCCCTTTATATTTGACTTTTCTTCTCGGAACAGACTCCCCTTCACTCACCTGCCACGTCTTGATGCTTCTTTGGTTCTTGAAGAGGAGGCTGCCCCAAGGCTTCCCAGATATGGTCTGTGCTCACAAACAATGCATCACGCGGAGGTGATGAGCTTCTGCCTTAAGGGCTATTTCCATGACTCTGACCTTCCCTTATCGTTCTCCATGCCTCACAAGTGGCATTTCATAGTTAGTAGGTGTCATGGGGGCGCTGGGGTGCCCTGTGCCTTGAAGGAAATAAAGAGAGCTGCCAATCACCAGGGTAGCTCAGGTGCCGGTTGCTGGGGCAACCAGGCAGGTCATGTGACCTGAAGGGGGCAGGGCCGGGCCTTTATAAACAGCCCAGGCTGGAGCCTAGGCAGCAGTTCCCTTCTGGCCGCCGCAGGAGCAGGAGCTCTGCAGGGAAGCTGAGCAGCCTGAGTCGATGGTTGTGGCCTGACCACCCTGACTGGCTGCGATGATGCGGGCAAGTGAACCCTATAAGAGACTGTGACTAAGGAGCCGAGTGAGTGCTGTGTTATAAGCCGGTAGGTAGGCTTCTTGTTTGTGTTGCAGCCGCTTGGCTCATGGTTTTATTATGGTCAAACCGGAGGACCGGGTGAGGCTGTAGGGGTGCAAGGAGGCCTCACGGGATCTCCCCAATAATCTGGGGGTTCCTGGTGCCCAGCAGAGCACAGCTAGCGGTGCCAGGCGGGCACAGCTCTTTGCGCCAGTGGTGTGCATGTTGATAGGTGTTGACCCCCGCCCTGTGGGGCGAGACAAGAGAGAAGCCCTAGTAGGGCAAGGGACCGAGACGGTGGTCCTGGAGGCCAGGCACGGCTGCGGCCACCTGAGCTCCAACCGGGTGTAGGACCAGGAGAGAGTCCCAGAGGGCTCCATAGTGCTGGGGACTCTAGTGCCACAGTGGGCACGGCGAGCGAGTGCCATAGAGGTGCTCGGTGTATAGAGGTTGAGGCCCCAGCCCGAGAGGGCGTGCAGCGCGGGAAGCGTGAGAGCGAGGCCCCTGAGGGGCAACGAGCGCGAGAGGCATGGCACAGGCCCCAGAGAGGGTGAGGGAGCGCGAGAGGCGCGGCACAGGCCGCAGAGGGGGCAACGGGCGCGAGAGGTGCGGCCTAGACCCCAGAGGGGGCAACGGGCGCGAGAAGCATGCACAGGCCCCAGGAGCGGGCACAAGTAACTGTCAGACATCCAGGGGGGTGTGGACTAGAGAGGACCCCGAAGGGTCAAGGGGGCCAGGTAAGGCTCAGGTGGCCTGAGCCCGATTGGAAGAGTATTGCTAGTGGGCCCGAGAGGGCCAGCAAGCGCAGGGGCACCAGAGAAGGGGCGCCGGGTGTGAGACAAGCCCAGGGGTACCAGAGAGGGGCGCCGAAGGGCAAGGACCCAAGAATGTCCGGGAACAGCTGTGAGGCTTGGGACGTGCTGAAGGGGAGGCAGGAGGCACGCATTAACCATAAGGCTGGGGTGAGAGCACCCCACTAGGAAAGGCGATAACATCGGCACAGTGTCAAAGGTGCAAGTAGGCAGCCTCCCATAACTGAACTCATAAGATCAAAGATGTGGCAGGCGAGTTGAGGGTGCTGGATCACCTTAATTGACATGGCAGGGGGCACTAGGGAGCTTCACGGCTGCTCCCAGGTCCTGCTCCGTGACAGTAGGGTCAGAAGGGACCTGAGCAGATCATCAAGTGCAACCCCCGGCCATGGCAGGAAAGAGTACCAGGGTCAAACGACCCCAGCAAGGTGGTCATCTAGCCTCCTCTTAAACACCCCCAGAGTAGGAGCCTGCACCACTTCTCCTGGAAGTTGGTTCCAGATCCTAGCCACCTTGACCGTGAAGTAGCACCTCCTGATATATAGCCTAAATCTACCCTCTGCCAGCTTGTGACCGTTATTCCTAGTCACTCCTGGTAGTGCTTGAGGGAACAGGGACTCCCCCAATGCCTGCTGGTCCCCTCTCACTAGTTTGTAAACAGCCACTAGATCCCCCCTCAGCTTTCTCTTGTGGAAGCTGAACAGGTTCAGGTCCTGTAGCCTCTCCTCGTAGGGCTTGCCCTGCTGCCCCCTGATTATGCGAGTGGCCCTCCTCTGGACCCTCTCGATGCTGGCCACATCCCTCCTAAAGCGCGGAGCCCAGAACTGAACGCAGTACTCCAGCTGCGGCCTGACCACTGTGGCATAGAGGGGGAGGATCACCTCCTTGGATCTGCCTGTCCCTCCCCCCGATGCCACCATTTCCATTTTCACTGACTGGCTTTCCTGCCTGCATTGCAGGCCAGGCCAGCCTCTGGCTTCTTTACTATTCCTTTCATCTAGGACCAACTGCAGGTACTTCCTCAGCCTGACAAAGGGGTTTTCAACCCTAAAGCTGGCATCCTGGGCAGCTGAGCTGAGCTCACCGGGAGCCTCACAACTGCACTGCAACCAGCAAGCATCAGGCCTGTCAAAGATGTGACAGGTCTGAGTGTTCTCCAGCCAGGACTTTGTGCGTGCATGCATTAGCTGGATGTTATGGTGCCTCCTCCCTGCCTTTCACCAGGGGATCGATGGTCCTGGCATTTATGGGGCTGCCGTGCCACCAGTAGTCCAACCAGGCCTCCCTTCCCTGGCAGGGTACAGTTTTAGTGATCACGCCCAGGACCTGGGGCCTCCTCCTTCCCCATAGCCCCAATCCCATACCTCCAAGGTTATCCTGGCAGGGGAATGAACTCAGCAGGGATACATTCTTCCCCTGCTGGCTGGTGATGCAGTTAGTGCCCCCTCCAGCTGAGAGAGGGGCATTACTCAGCTTTTCAAAACCTCAGAAAAGGAAATCGGTGCAGATGGAGTGAGGAGGGTGGCACTCAGTCCATCTGTAGATGGAGCTTGGGGAACACCAGCAGCTGGAGGTTCACCTTTAGGAACACCAGCTGCTCCACCAAAGCAGGATCCAAGCAGGTGCAATGGGCTGTGACAACATCCCCAGCAATGCTGAACACCTCTCACTTGGAACACTGGTCGGTGGACAGGACAGGTGTTGCTGGGCAACCGTAGCCAGATCCTGCCACATCTGCCTGCAGTTTGCCCAGTAGGCCAAGGGGTCGCAGTCCAGTGGCTCCACATCCTCAACAAGATAGGTAGCCACCGAAGCCTCAGCACTACCTGCCCGAGGCTGAGGTCTGGTGTGTTTGGACCCCAGCATTGAAGCCATGCCCATGCCCACATTGGCAGTGGCTGGCGTGGGGGAGACTGGCTGGTGCTGGTGCTAGTACTGGTGATGGGAGTGCTGGCATGGGGAAGTGGATCCTCCTCTTCCACATCCCCTCGTCTCTGCACTTCGGCCTCACTGACTTTGTTCACCAGCACCTGCATCCAGTGATCAAGGGTTTTGGGGCTGCCAGTGCACATAGATTTCATAGACATTAGGGCTGGAAGGGGCCTCGGGAGATCATCGAGTCCAGCCCCCTGCCCAAAGGGCAGGAAGTCAGCTGGGGTCAT
>NW_017728920.1:5938845-5960456 GCF_001723895.1 Crocodylus porosus | reverse complement strand
GGACTTTGAGTGGGAGGTCTGTAGTAGACTCCCACTGTTGTGTCCCCTGTGCCGAATTCCCCACGAATTTTTACCCAGAGGGTCACATGCTCCCCTTCACCCTCAGGTTGCACATGCCCGCCATCATGTTGACTGTATTGGACTGCAAGGGATCCAGCTGTCTCCTGATGCCCTCTTTCAGAGGCCTCCACAGTGCCTGCATGTCTGGTGACAGTGGCCTGCCCCAGCCAGGAACACTGATCCCCTGGAACTTCTCCATTTGATTCTCTAGTTCCCTCACTAGGGGGATCACCTGGCTGAGGAGGGCATCACCAGTGCTAAGGGTCTTGGTGCCCTCGAGGAAGGACTTGAGGACCACCAACATCTGGGAGATGGTACCCCACTCAGCTCTGTTTAGGGGGGCACTGATCCCAGTCTCCCCAAGCAAAGCCATCTCACAGATGGCCTTCTGTTGCTCCACCAGCCTCTCGAGCATCAGGTATGTGGAGTTCCACTGAGTCTCCACATCCTGCATGATTCTGTGCTGCGGGATGCTCAGCTCTGCCTGTTTCTCCCACAGCATCTTGTTCCCCTTGATGCTGCGGTGAAAGTAGCCCACCACCTTCCTGCATTTCAAAATCAGCTGGCTTGTAGCACTAGTGGTGGCAGTGCTGTCACTGGCAGCCCTGTCCCCCTCCAAGGCATCCCTCACTATTAAGTGCAGCCTGTGTGCCACACAGCAGATGCCAACAAAGTTGGCATCATGGACAGCCTTCATCATATTGGCCCCATTGTCGGTGACCATGAACCCGCGCCTGAGCTTGGCCTGCCCAATGAGCCACCCCTGCACCATGTGGTTCATGGCCCCCCATAAGCTCCATTGCCATGTGGGATTCATCTAGCACCTCAGCTTGCAACAGAGCCCACCAACGGCCTGACTGAGCGCACCAGTGTCCTGTGAGGGAAAGGTAGGCATGATCGCCACCCCAGATGTCGGAGGTAAAGTGCAAGGCTACCTGCAGCCCTGCCTTGCACAGCTCCTCCTTCAAGTACTCCTTGCACATCTGATACAGGGAGGGTACCACTGCCCTGCTAAAGGTGGTACATGCGGGCACTTTGTAAAGTGGGGCCAGAAGTGCTATGAACCGCCTGAACTGTGGCTACTCAACTAAGGAGAAGGGCTGGCTATCCAGAGCAAGCATCTCCCCAATGCTCTGGGTGATCTCGCTCATCTTGGGAACGCACCCACTTTGTCCACCTTTCCCCCACTGGTCCAGGGTGGCCTGCCTCTGCTTTGGGGGTAAGGGGGCTTTGGAGCTAGTGGGGGACTTCCCTTTCGGCATACTTGCACTGGTGCCAGGCTGAGCAGCAGGAAGAAGGGCAAGGGGGTGATGTCTCCTCAGATGCAGCAGTATGGCCATGGTGGGGAAGTGTCTCATGTCCTTGCCACGGTTCATGTGCATTCAGCAGTGCTGGCAGATGGCAAACCTGGCATCATCTGCCACCTCAAAATGATCCCAAACTACACTACTCCACCGCTTCTGGGTTGAGAGCGAGGATCCTGCCTTTTCCCCCTTCTCAACAGGGTGAGGCTGACCAGCAGGAGGAGCTGCCTCAGCTGAGCCACTTGCCTCCACAACCTCAGCCTCCTGCGAGGTGCTGCTTTCCAGAGGAGACCTGGGTCTAGGAAAAACTTGAGGGGTGTAGAGCACAAACTCTGATTCCCCCTCAGTCCCCAGAATTGCTTGAGCCAGCACACTCAGCATCCCTGGTTCCAGCTCCTCCTCTGGCAGTGGGAGGCTCATGCTGAGAGCTGAAATTAGGATGGAGGAGGCAGTGATTCCACTGCTGGTGCCCACTTCTGGACTGAGTGAAGGTGGTACAGGTACAGGGACGTTAGGTGCAGACACTGCTCCTACTGCCTGGCTTCCCCTGGCAGCACCAATGTCATGGCTGCTCGGGAACAGAATGCGTCTGTGTTTGGGACGGGGGGCTTGCAGTTCTCGCTCTCCCTGTACCTACTGTCCCTCCCCTGCCAGAAGACCTGGCCCCTGCCTTTCCAGCACGCTTCATATTGATCTTTCCTGTGCTGCAAGAGGTCAGTGTGTGTGTGTGAATCCTTTTGTATATCTGTCTGGCTTGTTCTCCTGCGAATATCTGTGTCTTGTTCTGCTGTGAATAAAATTATTTGGGTCTTCGTGGGTCTCAATATATTCTCTGTCTTCTGCTGTGAATAAAATAATTTGTGCATCTTCCTGTGTCTTAATATGTTATCTGTGTCTTGTTCTTCTGTAAATATCTGTCTGTCTTCTTCCGCTGTGATTTTTTTTTCTATATTCTAGGTCTCTGTGTATGTGCGTGCAAGCAATCTGTGCCTCCCTGGCTGGGAAAGCACAACTTTCTTTTTGAAAAGTTTCCAAAAAAATAATTCAAAGAAATAAACTGAATTGTAATACTACTAATAATTGAACAGAATAGCTAAGATAAACCAAGCTAAACTAAGATAAGCTAAGCCCTAACCACTCCTTTTTAGCAAGAAAAAGGAGCAGGCAGGTCTCAATCACAGCGTTCCTCTCTCACATAGTTGCTGACAGGGAACAAGCTGCAAAAGGCAGAGAAGGGCTTGAAACAGAGGCTTTTATGCTTTTTTTAGTCCCACCCTACAGATGCTGCCATTGGAAAGGTAGCCAGGGCAAAATCCTTCTCACTGGCTGCCTGCAGATGTCAGTCTTCCCCACACACCCCGCTTCCCCTCCGTCCCTCCCCCACTCCTCCTCCCTCTTCTAATTGCCTCAAAATGGCCAAAGTGGGTCCAAAGCATCCAAAGCAGATCTGAAGGGCTTTGGATGCCCCTGACCCACTCCAGATACCATTGCTGGGATCCCATTTTGATCCAGAAGTGCCGCTTCAGACTCCGAAGCATCCAAAGTGGCACGGGATCCAAAGCGGGATCCGAGGACTCGCACAGCCCTACTAATGAGGTCTCTCCATCTCACCTACAGCCTCAGCCACAAACCGCTAGGTTAAACTTCAATATAAACACTAAGCCCCTGGGCTACAACAAAGCAAAAAAATACTAAAGGCAATTAGCCTGCTTACCCCTGGCTCCACATCCCTGGATCACACAGGCAGGTGCGCTCGCTAGCAGGGCTTATTCACAGTTTCTTGGAGTCTTCAGGAGCTCACTCTCAGCCACAACCTAGGTTGGCTTTATAGCCCTGGCCTGAACTCCCACACAGTCATGTGACCACCCCAGTCAGCTGACCAGCCTGCAGGGTTACCCTCTGCTGGCATGCTGTGCTCAGAAGACTCTGGTCTTAAAGGGGATGCTCTGCTTCTTAGTAACAGGGCTAGGCTTCTGTGTTACAAAGGGCTTCTCTTAGCCTTCTTGAATAAGCAGATTATTTGCTCCCTGCTCACAGATCAGCAGCATGTCCTCCAATGTCTGCAGAATTTTATATGAAGCTACTAGACCACCTCTTACAAAGCCCTAGGCTTCTGTGAACCAGTCCCTTAGATAGAATCATAGAAAATTAGGGTTGGCAGGGACCTCAGGAGGTCATTTAGTCCAACCCTCTGCTCAAAGCAGGACCAGCAGCAACTACATCATTCCATCCAGGGCTTTATCAAGTGAGGCCTTAAAAAACTCCAGGGATAGACATTCCACCACCTCCTATGTAACTTGTGCCAGTGCTTCACCGCCCTCCTAGTGAGTGAGTTTTTCCTAATAGCCAACCCAAACTTCCCTTCTGGAAACTTGAGACCATTGCTCCATGTTCTGTCATTTGTCACCACTGGGACCAATCTAATTCCAACCTCTTTGGAACCATCCTTCATGTAGTTAAAGGCTGCTATCAAATCCCCACTCAGTTTTCCACACTAAATAAACTCAGTTCTGTCAGCCTCTCTTCATAAGTCATATGCCCCAGCCAAACCATTTTACACTATACTCTCTCCAACTTGTCCACATCCTTGCTATAGTGGTGGACCCAAAAATGGATACAGTACTCCAGAAGTGGCCTCACCAGTGCAGAATAGAGTAGAATAATTACTTCCCTCAATCTGCTGGCAATATTCCTACTAATGCAGCCCTGTATGCTGTTAGTGTTCTTGAAGGCAACAAGGGCACATTGCTGACTCATGTTCAGTTTATTGTCCACTGTAACACCCAGGTCCATTTCTGCAGAGCTGCTGCTTAGCCAGTCAGTCTCCAGGCTGTAGTGGTGTATGGGACTCTTCCATCCTAAGAGCAGGTGAAGGTATATATCTGGATCAGGTATATCATCTGATCCAGAAGGCCCTGCCCTGGCCACCAACACTTTTCTGTGAGATGCCACACAAATTAAACATTCACAACTACCATTCAAGCATTCTGGGAGTACAATAAATATAAAGCATCAGGTTTCTAAGATACAGGACAAATGAGGTAGTAACCAGCTTTCATGTCCACAACCTCTCAAGACTAGAAAGAGGGGATATGAAGATGGCATCTCAAAATTAAGGGAAATGTTTGTCTCTTTGATGAAGCAAGGCTAAATGGCTCAGGAACAGAAGTTTCTCCAACCTTGCAAGGATGCAGGCAGGGAGCTGATTCAACAGGGCCTCACTGTGAAAATATAGAAAAAGATGGGGTCATGCAAGGCAACTTCTGGAGACTGATTTGCTCGAAAATCTGTTGCAGCAAGATTTTTCCAGTACAGCACAACAGGCACAAGCATTTCTTGCATTACAGACCCCAGAAAATTCATAATGTATTCATAATGGCAGCAACATGAGCACCCTGTGAAAGACCACATCCCAGAACAACAAGAACAGTTACTCTGCCACAGCATTTCAGTCCACAAGCTGCCAAAAGAATGACAAGGCAGAAAGCCCACAGTTACACGGGTTTTAAGATGCAAGGTCAAACTTCTGTGCACTTGAACATCTTTGCTCAGTTTACACTGTTGAACTGTTTGTTTCCAGGTTCTTCTTTTCTAATGTCATTGATTCCAATATTTGCACTTCTATAGTTATATACACACCATTTTTGTTTATATTTTCTTAGGAACAAAGACTGGTTTTGTTGAAATGTGATTGAATGATAAATTCTGGATTGAAATTTCCATAATAAGAGTTCAATAAAATCACACCTCTTAAACATAATAACACATACCCTGTGCATGAAAGCGTAGCCCACTCAAAACACTGCACAAAGCCCACAGAAAACCTCACAACCATAGGTTCCAAAAGATGTACATTAGTGATTTTCAAACTGTGGTCCACAGACCACTGGGGGCCCACAGACTATATCTAAGGGATCCATGAAAGATGGCTCTGATCAATCAAAGGTATGTGAATGCCAACACTTACAATTCAAAGAAGTCCATGCCGCTATTTTAAATTTTTTAAGGGTCCACAAATGAAAAAAGGTTGAAAATCCCTAATGTACATGAAAGATTAAAACAACAACAGAACAAAAACAAAAACACTCCCAAGCTGCACCCTCCAGCTAGGAACACAAGCCGCTCCTGATCACATGCCCAAATCAACTGTTGTTTTGGAGAAGGCTTTTGCTGGCTGCTTATAACATTCTGGATGCCTTTGCACCACCCTTCCACTATATATCCCATGATACACCATTAACCAGAAAAATCCCATACTATAAAAGGCTCAGCAGAGTGATAAAGCACTACTTTATATTAAAGTAGTGCTGACTACTTCACATGAAAAAACCTCCACTCCGTGAAAGCAATGGTTTGGGCCATGGTAGGAGACAGGTGGCGTTCTGGGCATGCTATCATAGACAATTAATCCACAACAGCTAGTGTACCACACACTCAGTATGAAATAATTTCCTTCTGCAGGAAATCACAGCATTTGCACATGTGGTCATCAGAATTCCTTCTCTTATAAAAGGATCCATTTTAACCAAAGTTTTCCAGGGTTTGGAGGGCTATAAATCAGCTTCAAGGTGCCCTGGGCTGTAGGTGAGCTGGAGATTGGCTGGTGAAGAAAGAGCCACTTGCTTATCACAGCAAGAGCTAAAGTGGAGTGTGTGTGTGTGTGTGTGTGTGTGCACGCGCGTGTGTGTGTGTGTGTGTGTTGGGGGGAAGGGACAGTTTAAAGCTCTAAGGAACCACAGAAAAATATATAGATCACTATTAATAGTAAAACAATCATCAATCACCCAGAGAAAAGTGTGGGAGAACTAAAATAACCAAAAGAAAAGAGGGGAGAGTGTTTGGAAATCTCTGGACAGAATGACGAAATACCAGAGCATTAAGAGAGACCAAAGAAAAAAAGAGAGCAAGAAAGAAGATAAATAATGGCTTATTTTTAAAGGCATAGTGATAAATTTAAAGACAGCAGTCCCTCTCGAATTATTAATGGAAAGTGAGGCTGAAACCTTGGCTTTGCCCAGTCTAGGCAGAAAGATGGGCTATTGAGTGAAATTTGATCAATAGAACCAGCCAGCCACAACAGATGGCTGAAAGGAGGCCAGGTGGGGAACCCTGAGGACAGAGAGTATGTCCATGAGTGGAAGGTTTCCCCCTCCATTCCTCCCCCTTAGTCAGAGTGCTTGGCTGGAGTTGCACAGTGACAGGGAGCAAGAACTTCACCCCTGACAGGTTTACGAATGTCTCGTTCTCAGTGTTAAATCATTATCAGAGCCACAAGGTCAGACATTGAGCCGTCTGCCTCGCATTAAGGTCTAAATCAACCTTTTCTTGGCTTGTTTGTATGAGGGGTTGAGTTTAGTTTTCTTTAGCTGCTACAGAAATACTGTTAAACACAGAGGCCTCTCATCAGGCACACTCTTTCAGACCATCTGATGCAAAGGCCATTCTGGCACAGGGCACCCTAGCTCAGTTTCCCTTAACTACATACAAAACATTTATGCTTTCTTCTGCTCTAATACAAACTGCTCCCCTGCTCCAGAGACCTTGGAGCTGAGTTTAACCCAATTCAAGATGCAGAGCTGCACCAGGAACCTGGCATGCAGTCACCTTGATTCCCCTACCCCCCACGCAGGTTCTATACTGGCCTTAAAAAGGTTCTATACTGACCCTAAAAGTAACTTTCCTACGTATAATAATGATGTTATTTTAAGGCCTGCTACAACTAATGCCATATATCCCATGGGGCGGTTGGACATCTTCTCTTCTGAATAGTATCTATTCTAGGCCTGACAGTGCATGAGACAAGGGCCTTAGTCAGTACTGCTTTAAAAGTGTATATTGCTTCTCCTGAGCCTTGGATAGATGTAATTGCTTTCCTGACTGGAAGAGAGAAGAAACATTTCTCTGCTCCTTTTTTTGTTCATCTTGTTTGATTGTGTTGCTATTGCTGTTGCTGTTTCAATGGCAGCTATTAAAGCAGCTTATGAAAACGGAGAAGCCCTGATGGAAATGGATTCCTGGCCTGAGCACAGATGGGGTCGTCTGTAGTTCATAATAAATACAATTTATCAGAGGGGTGTCACTGCCACACAGTTTTTCACAGAATTCCCTGCAGAAGAGAAGGGGTGCACTTGCATAAAAGTTTAACTGATAAGATTATCAAACAGTGTCAATGGTAGAAGCCCTTTTTTGGAAAAATCTATCTTAACAAGGGAAGCTGTGATAAGGTTAACTACAAAGCTGATAACATCTACTGGAAACACTAATCTTGGCTACTGATGTTATTTAAAAAACATAATACTTTATCTTCAGCAAAGCTGCACAAGCACCTCAGTGAGCAAAAGGCTGTGTGCACTATGAGAATACAAGTATATTTCTACAAGCAGCATTTTTTCCTCATGTTAATTTTTCTGTTGAAGAAATTTGCAAGCTAAAATGGACCAAACTGTCTGATGCCTCAGAAGCCAAGCCCAACAGAGAAATTAAATAAGAGTTCACTTAAATATATATACTCTCGCTTCATACTGCTTTCCCCTTGGAGATTAAACTGTTAATATCAGTGAGAAAGCATCATTCTGAAAGGAGTATAGGGCAGGCAGGTGTCCAAAACTTAACTGCCTTAAGCTATTTTGAAAAAACCTGATCTAAACAAATTACATAACCATAACAATTCATCTTTAAGCCCCAGGTGAGCCAGGCAAGTTAGAAGAATGTAGGGTATATTGAAATTATTAACAGGTAAAGATTTGTGAGCATGAATTCAATAACTTTCAAGGCCTCTTGAGGATTTATCACCTTTAAGGTGTATCACTTATGTACTTCTTATACAAAACAGGCCACTCAGCTACTTCATTTTCACACCTTCACTGTATAAGAAGAAACATGCAAAAGAAAGGGGGGAGATGTGTAGCTCAGGGCCCATAGGATTTCCTATGCACAAGCACAAATAAGGTCTCCATTAGCTTTCTCATGCAAACTGTCCAACTGGTGTGATGCTTCTCAAACTTGCATGTAGACATTTATTCAGATAAAACAGTAAGAGGTTATAGCCCAGCTGGAAAGACTCCATTAACATTCAGTCATGCTTCACTTAAGAAAGATATTTCTTGCTCCTCATATTTCCAGGAAAAGCCTCAGGTGTATTTAAAGGCTTTCTATATGTGATTGTGTATGTACACACCTGTATGTGGTTCTTAAAAAAGGGGAGAAACTGATGGCATGGACTACAGCCTCCAATCCTGCAAATCCTCCAGTGATTCTGGCTGTACAACCCCAGCTCCTACCTCTCAAATGTGCCCAGTGTCTTCAAGCCTCAGTCTGGCAATGCAGTAGTCTAAGTTCACCCACTTAGCATTGTCAGTGCAGCCCCACCTTGACATGGGACATTCCTACTGCATAAGTTCTCTAATGCTCTAACATCCTTTTTTGATCCTAGCCTACAGCATCCCTTTGGTTCCAGCCATTGGCTCTGAAGAGCAATGTGAAGTCCTTTCAATAGTGATGCCCTCCCATGGAACTTGGAAATCAACTTCTGAGTCTTTCTTGAGGAAAACCTAACATTCCTTGTAAATAGCGCTAAACTGTAGGAGGTGTGCAAGGGGAAAATGCAAAGCAAGCAAATGCTGGTTGGCTTTATGCTGCGACTCAGAGAATAAGTTGTAACTATGTTCACCAAGCACACACTAATCCATAGGCTCTCTTCTTTTCCTGCCCTAAGAGTACAGATCTTTTTCTTGTTATTTCTAATTGTCTTTTCTTCTCCCCTCTCTTCCTTCCTTTTGATCTTGCATCAAAGCACTTTGAATCTGAAAGCTAGTCAAAATCTTCAGGTTGTGTCTATAACCAGAGCAGTCAAGCTCTCTCTCCCAAAGAAGAACATATTGTTTCCCTCTCTGCCTGTTACTCACAGCCAGGCACCCCATCCAGGTGGATACAGCACAGCAGTTGTCACTAAATATCGACTTAGCCATATCTCAGCTAGAAACGTTATCAGTGAATTTTCCAGCTCTGGGCTTAAAACACCTGTTTAATTAATCTTCTCCTGTCTTATGTACATGAGGTCCCTGTATTTAAATCAAGCTGTTTGCTGATCAAGCAAAAAGATTGAGCAACATCAAAAGTAGGGTCCCAGTCTCTTTCTATCTGCGGTTGCTAAACAGCTGGTTATGACATTCCTTGTTTTCTGAAGTATTTATAAATGATAAATTGGAACCTGGGAGGTAAAAGGGAAGTTATTTTTTTTCCTTTCAGTTTGAGTGTGTTGGGGAGGGAGAAGTCCATTGTGCTGACGGCTTTTTGACAGATATGTAAAGGTGCACATATTTTAAATAAAAAGTCAGTACATAATAAGAGTTAATAAGCCATCTTCAGTGGTTGTAGTTCTATATAGAGGGCAGGAAAGCCATGTTTATATCTATTAGAAGAAACAGGTGTCATTGAGCTGGATGACATTCAATAGGAAAGAAAAAGTCTATAAAACTATTTTATCAAAGGGTGACAGAGGGTATGAACAGATAAGAGGACTTGTTTTACCCAGACAGTAATTATGATGTGTTGATTGGTCAGATTGCCCACAATGAAAACAAAAGTTATAACCAAGAAGAAATTGAAAAAGCAGCTAAGCAGCTGGAGAAAAAGCATTGAATATGAATACTTATAAAACAGAGAGAGATTAAGAAGTCTGGGAGAAATTGTCAAAGACATAAAGGGAAAATGGATGCCTACCTCCTTCTTATACCTTTGAAAATCATAATTGTGTCATAGATACAAGCTCATTCTAACTAAAATGTTACTGTATGAAATATTGGTCCTTGGGCGGGTATTATTTAATATCTTCATCAGTGATTTGGACAAGGCTGTGTTGAGCACCCTCTCCAAGTTCACAGATGATACCAAATTATGGGGCAAAGTTAATACACCAGAGGCCAGGGAGCAGTTACAGGCCGACCTGAACAGGTTAGATCAATGGGTGGAATGTAATAGGATACAATTCAACAAAGATAAATGTAAGGTAAACCACCTAGGAAGGAGGAATCCCCAGTACACCTACAGGTTGGGGCATGTCCTCCTCAGCAGCTCAGAGGCTGAAAGAGATCTTGGAGTCATAGTTGACTCCAAGATGAACATGAGCCGGTAGTGCAATGAGGCCATCAACAAAGCCAATTGCACTTTGTTGTGTATTAGCAGATGCATGACCAACAGATCGAGGGAGGTGATGCTCCCCCTTTATGCAGCACTGATCAGGCCACAGTTGGAATACTGTGTCCAGTTTTGGGCGCTGCACTTCAAGAGGGACATGGAGGATCTGGAAAGGGTTCAGAGGAGGGCCACCCTCATGATTAGTGGTCACCGTGAAAGACCCTACAAGGAGACGTTGAGAGATCTGGATCTCTTCAGCCTATACAAAAGATGGTTGAGGGGTGACCTTGTGGCCACCTATAAATTTATCAGGGGAAGACAGCAGAGAATTGGGGATGCGCTGTTTTCCAGAGCGCCCCAGGGAGTAATGAGGAATAATGGGTGCAAACTAGTGGAGAGTAGATTTAGGTTAGACATTAGGAAGAAATTTTTTACAATAAGGGTGGCCAGAGTCTGGAATGGGCTTCCAAGAGATATTTTGCTGTCACCTAACTTGGAGGTCTTCAAGAGGAGACTTGACAATCACCTGACTGGAGTCGTCTGACCTCGGTCCTCTTTCCTGCCAGTGGCAGGGGGTTGGACACGATGATCCATTGGGTCCCTTCCAACTCTATAATCTATCAATCTATGAATATAGACCATAGAAATCTATCATCATCTTTGGCCCATGCTATGAAAGTGAGGCTTAGCCTAGGCAAGATTGGAAGATCTGAGCCCTCCCAGAGTTTAGGAATGTGCATACTTGGGATATGGGTTTAGACCTAATTGTACTTTTAATAGGCTAGAGGAAAGCAAAGTAACTTACTAATAGAAAAAAAGAAAAGCAAACCAGTTTCTCATAAAAAGAGGTTCTATGGAGAGGGGCTTCACCTTTTTCTTCTAAACTGTGTCCATTCTCTTCCCATTACAGTTTTTCACTCAGCTCAGTCAATTGCCAAGATTTCCCAAGTGCCAGGAGCATCTTCAAGTGATGTCTTCAAAACAGACACATTGCAATGCACACTGACATAAATCTATTTGGGTGCAGAACCTTTTTCTCATTTTCCTATAGACATCCAATCAACTGATTCAGATGCTTTCACAGATAGTGCTCTAAAAATCACCAGAAAAACTTTGATGATAGGATTCTCAAACTAATTCCGGTCCACTGAAATCTATGACAGCAATGTCAGGCCTATGTTGAGCTTTTCTTAGAATCCCACAGAAAGACTACAGTGCAGGCAAATAAAATAAGAGTTTGTGATGATTGTCATGTTGATTCTTGTTGGGGTGGTAGGGTTTGATTAGTGTCTATAAATTAGACATATGCTTGATATTCCAACCACCTATTTTAAATGTAATCAGATGGGTTCTGCGTAGAGGTTAATAAACAGGGTATAGTCACATTCTCTAAATGGAATTCAAATATGTTTCCCTGGCTAATGACGGCTAATGTTTTCAGCCTTTCCAAATTTTGATACTCTACTATGAAATATTGGACTCCAACAGAAACAGAAATGTGAGCCAGCAAAAAAGAAGGTGATTTCATTAGAAACAAAAATACTTCAAAATTTCAAAATCTCTAACAACACCTAACTGGAAAAAATCACCTTATTAAACAAGTGGCTCCTCTTACTTCCTTTGACAATTAGAACAGACAGGCATTAGAGGCCAAAATGTGCTGTGTTCCTCCTTGCTCTCCAGCTCAAGAATGATGTTGCTGACCACACTCTCCTTAGCTTTCTCCCTCCAGCATTGCTGGGGGCTTTTACACTTTCAAGCCCTTCCACTGATCTTTCATTTCTCCCCATTCATCTGGGTTTTCCTCAAAATCTCTTTAAACCCTCAGATTACACTTCCTTTGACACAGAAAGACCCCATTCATTTTAACAGTGTGACACTTGATTCACATCCAGTGAGTCTAGTGGTCCTTGGTCATATCTGTTCAGCTTTTAGCCATGGTAGCATGTGGCAGATCTATTTTCTTTTTTTTTTTAATTCTATAGTGTGTAGAGACCGCTGGCCAGACAGGATGAAGTTTCTATCCTACACATACTTGTGATCTCCTTTCAGCTATTGCTTTTTGTATTAATTTTAAAAGGGGGCACTGCAGCTTTAAAGAGATTCCCAGACTTCTCTTTGTTGCTGGAGAAGAGGGTGGGGTGGCGGAGGTGGGGAGCCAGAATAATGAAATAAAAAGGAGTCCAACAAAAAGAAGTTAAAAGTGTGAGTGACAAGTTTTGGGCAACAGGCTTCAGCTTGAACTGAACCCTGTGAGGTCGTTTGCACTAAGAATGGAAACAAATGAACAAATGAGCTGGATTTTCATGCTTGGTGGACAGTGAATGAATAAGCATCTTTTAAAACCCTATCAGGAACTCTTTGGATTGTCATTATAGTTGGAAAAAAGGCAGACTTTTGAATTCTGCCCATGTGAAAGAATCCTGATTCTTAGCCTTTAAAGCTATGGGCTTTAGACCTTTTCCTCACTGAGGAAGAAACCACTCCCTTTAAGATACATATGACCGTGCAGATTATGCACGAAGATCTATGTTCATAATTAAAGTGGCTTTCTATATATTGGTCTGGGGAGAAATACATGTATGATGGAGACGTATCTCAGGTTGGTATTTTAGATAATTACAGAACTGGTTTATTAGGATACAAATGGAATACACAGCAAATACAAGAAGGTTTGGTGTATTTATGCCAACAATAGCTGATTTATAATTATATGAAGGGGGTGGAAACCAGTTCATAAAACTTGATCCCTTCTATTGAAAGGAACTGAACAGAAATCTCAGAAGTATATAATATAACAGGGAAAAGGGGTGGGGGGAACGTGGCTTCCTTAGGACTATATTTAAAGCAGTGGCTGGAGGCCATAGGTCAAAGGACTTGTCTTGGAAATATGGGAATCAAGATAAATTGTTTTTCAGTTATCTGATAACCTGATGCATGTACTTTCTCCAAGAGAAGAGCATGGCAAGGAAATATTTGTTGTGAAGTTTCTGATAAGGATAAAACCTTAATTTTTCCCCTAATCAACTTTATGTTCTTCTGTCATGATCTCTAACAAAACTTTTTCATAATTAGTCTTGCTTATCATTCTACCCATGTAAATGATTTACTCTCTTCATTTATGCTGTTTGCTATTAGTGTCTTTTATCACGATTGAAACAAATCTGAACTATGCATATGTAACAGACTCCAACACCAGCAATATGAAACATCCCTGAAAACTGGACGCAGCATAAAATATGAGCATATGGTGGCTTAAAGCAAGCCTTTTATGGCTAAAAGTCATTATCAAAACCCAAATAAGGTCAAATGTAGTTTGCTAAGACAGGAGAGAGTGAGTTTGGATGGAAACAGTTTAAAGAATCCCCACCTGTATAATATTGCATTATCTTGTATTTATGTAACATACTTCATCTATAAAGATTTTATGGATCATAATCTGTAAAGAACAAATTATCTTACCAATACAATGCAGCCACCTTTATTTTCCAACCTTTCATTGTTCAAGTGATTTTATTTTAACAGAAAGGCACTCTGTGTATTTCAGGCATAAATAATATAAGCATGTTGCAGGAGGTTGCTCTGTCTACAACAATAAATTGTGGTGCTGGTTTGCACAGATTTCTCAGCAAATAAAACCTGGCACTAAATGCACTAAATAATTTTCAAAATGTAGCTTGCATGAGTGTTAGATCCTGTAGGTTTCTGTCTCTCTGAAATGGGTATTTCAAATGCCTTCCTGTTTATTCCATATCAAAAGTGTGGAAGCCATTAAAGAAGCCTTGGTTATAATGGTGGGGGTCTGGTTCTGGGACAGCCCGGTGAACAGAAATGAAACCATCATGCACTAAACATTAGAGAAAAGATAAATGGAAAAGGAGTCTTTCAGTCTTCATTATCAAGTCTCCATGGGTTTGCCAAAACCATAGCAACCCGTTCAAGCAATGATTAACCTAATAATGTGGAGCAAAGAAAAAAGATGCATTCAAGACCCTAAAGCAGTCACTAGTTCTCCAGAGGTAGTAAATTTCCCCCAGTTCCCCTCCCTACTCCCAACCCCGCCCCATCCCTTCAGCATACAGAATCAAGGCTAAAAAACAGAGATGTCCTAAATCTCTGAAGAAAAGAATCTGTTATGCAATAAAACTCACTTAAGTGAGCAGTTGCTTAAAATGCAACTAGTTTACAAAGCCATCACCTTTGAGGAGTCTTGTAATACCTGTGGTTCACAGGATTCTAGTGCTCCTTCAGTTTCTCTCACCATACCAACCCTGAGCTTGACTTAATGGCTTTTGGAAAAGGTGCTAGTTTGATGAAGTCACTGAATGCATTACAGCACAATTATTGGCCATCTTTTTTTGTGATATTCAGACACAGAAAGGACACCAGAAAGTTCTTACAGAAGGCAGATATCAGAAACTGAACTAGTCAGGGGATGAAAAGAGCAAAAAAATATTATGTCTCTACTAAACAATACTGACATAATCATAGTTCTTCTTGTAAGGACAAACACACAGAGCAATTTAAAGACAATTAAAACATAAAAAATAAGAAATTCAAATATCACAACATGCTAAACATGGACACTGAAATACTAAAGAGCCAGAAAAGGGGGATACTAATGGGTCTTTCATATGAAGGTGGGGAATAGGTTGCATCCAGGAATGTACTATCCCACCTCACATGCAAGGTAAGGGGAGCAAACATCTGGATAAGCTCAGGCAAAGGGAGAGCCCTGGAACTGTGAATGGAGTGATCCCCAGCTCTGCAGTGGTACTGTGAGAAGCAGGAAGTAGGGTCCTCCCTCTCAACCCCTTGAAAGCCAGCAGATGGCTGAGACTTTGGAAGTAACCATTGCCCATCAGCCAGACTGGGAGGGAGTTTTACTAGGTGAAAGTGGGCATTGCATCTTTCAGCCCCGCATTCACTTGAAGTAGTTCCTTCAAGTGCAAGAGGTTATTGGCTGAGCTGAGCTAGTTTAGGAGAGGTTAAAACAAAATGCCAGCCCACCTCAGGATCACAAAGCCCTGCAGCTTTTCTGGATCTAGCTGTGAAGCACAAGGGGTTAAATAGTGCAATCCCTTATCCATGACCTTAAACAAGGAGAGGAGAAACCACACCAAATTCACCTCATTTCCAACACCAATATAAAAAACAAAGCAAATAGCTCATTTATATAACTAAATTACAAAGACAAAGAAAACCCTTGACCTAGAATCTTTGAATCAGAGGGTTTCAGCCAAGTTGATGCTTCTCCAGACTAAATTTAAAATAGGTCTGATCTTGCTATTTGTGAAAGAGAAAAAGGGACTGGTTTGACTATAGTCATTGGAATGGGTGTTCCAGTTGCCTGTGGAAGTTGTGAGTGAACTATAATCAATAGTGCAGAAGAAAGAGGACCAGGATTCTTACTGTTCTGGAAACTTGTTTTTAACCTTCACCCCTTTCTCCTGTCCCCACTGTCTATGGACCAGTCCCCTTTCTGCTGCTAAACAGCTACTTGAATAGATCTCAGTTTCAGCACCATGGCCAGTAGCTTTCTCCCCCAAGTCACCCCCCACACGCGCTTTGCTCCACATATCAATCTTGACAGCGCAGTCAGCCCTGCACCAAGAGCCTTGCTTGTGCACAACAGGCACAAATCAATGTAGGCAGTCATGAAATTGCTCTAAAAAGGAAGCTGCTACATATATAGGCGCACACACACTCACTTGCACACCCAAAGCCACTGTCCAGGACTGTGCATGGCCAATCTGTTTCACTTTTATACCCTCCAGTTGAACTTTTCTATTCAGTATCAGGGTAGTTAGAGGAACTTTACTCAGAGGAGGGGAAATGGCTATCAGGATATGTTAGAAAATGCCTGACTGGCCAGAAGTATTTAAAAGTGTTTGAATAAAAAAGATGGAAAGTAAATGGTTCTCAGGGAATCCATTGTGAAACACTTAGAGGAAAACAACATGATCAGGAACAGCCAGAATAGATTCACTGAGAGCAAGTCATGCCTAACCAACCTGATTTACTTCTGTGATAAGATGGCAAGCAGACTGAGTGGAGTTGGAGATACTATGGAGAGTAAGGCTAGGTTCCAGAATGATCTGAATAGACTGGAAAATTTGTCCACAATCAATCAGATGAGATTCAACAAGGACAAGTCCTGCACTTGGGACAGAATAATTGCATGCACAGATACTGACTGAATGGCTAGGCTACAGTACTACAGAGAAGGACCTGGGGGTTACAGTAGAACAGGGATTGTAAACCCTGGGTACTTAGAAAGGTCTCAAGGGGGTACGTAACAGTGGCACAGAGAAGTGGAGGGTGAGGCTGCCAGCACTTCGCGCTGCTTGCACTTCTGGTTTCACCATTTCACTGTCATGTGCCACCAGCATTTCCACCCCCCTTCCCCTCCCCCTGCTCATCAACCGGCCACCAGGGGTACACTGACCAAAAAAGGTTGAAAAACCCTTGCAGTAGACTATAAAATGAATATGAGCCAACAGTGTAGTCTTGTTGCAAAAATAGCCAACAGCATACTGGGTTGTATTAACAGGAACATCATATACAAATCAAGGGAAGTGATGTTTCTACTCTATTTATCACTGGTGAGGCTTCACTTAGAATACTGTGTCCAATTTTGAGCCCCACACTTCAATAAAAATATGGACAGTTTGGAAAGAGTTCAGCACAAGTCAATACAAATGTTTAGGGGCCTGGGAGGCAAGGCTTATAACAAAAGGCTGAAAGACCTAGGGTTACTTAGTCTGAAGAAGACAAGACTGAGGGGAGATTTGGTAACAGTCTTCAAATACCTGAAGGATGATTAAAGAGAGGGTGGAGACAGGCTTTTATCTCTGGCCGTAGGAGACAAAACTAGGAGCAGTGGTCTCATACTGCAACAGGGAAAATTTAGGTTGGAGACTTAGGTTTCTGACTGTCAGGGTGGTCAGCAAACTACCTAGATAAATTCTTCTGTCTCCATCCTTGGAAGTTTTTAAGAGCAGGTTGGACAGATGCTTGACTAGAATGGTTTAGCTAGGTGGGACCCTGCCTTGAGCAGGGTAGGTAACCTTGTGAGATCCCTTCCAGACCTACTTTCCTATAATTCTAAAACAGTAAGAAAAACAAAATGGGACTGCCTTGTACAGATGAATAATGACCCAAACCACATGTTGGTTCTATTCTGGTTTTGGCCAACTTCATAGGGTAGGCAGCAGTACTTTCTGCCATCCTCTCTCCTATGTAACTTCCTAACTCCCCAATAAAATACTTGAAGGCCAGATCCAAATTCACCTTTAGGGGCCTAAGTGGACTGAGATCCCTAACTGTGATCATATTCAGTTATACTTGAGTCTCTGAAAAACTTAATACAAATAGTAGGTGGATCCTCTGCCTCCTTGTTGCTTTTTTGGTAATTTAGTCTTTAGGCTAAGATGAAGGCTTGTTACAAAATAGATACATTAATGTCTTTTTAAGAAAGTGCATAGAATGGAATAGTATCACTGTTAGGCACCTACGTTTGCTTGGTGATAAGCAAAATAGAATCTGGCCCTAAGCTCACTTTCCTTGCTTTCATACACAAAAATTTGTGAATGGCATCTTTCAGATCAGTGCTCTTCACAATTTGGCTTTCATTTGAAATTAAAGCAAGACCCACTAACCAAGTCTGGGCCATGGTAAAATTTAATTCTCTCTTTATACACTTCTGTTTTGAACAACTGAGGCCTCCATTTAAAACAGATAAAAGGGGTTTTAATAGAATCCCAAGTGTAATAGGTATATTTGGAAGAAGGGACAGAAGCTAATTTTTACATAGAAATTCCAATGTGACCTTTAGGTACATTCCAATATTTATCCGCCAGTCAACAATTTGAAGTTCATTGCAAAGATCCAGAGCATTTATGTCAGAGGACATCTCTCCACCAAGCTGTCCATCTTCTAAACTTTTGCACTACACATGCAAACTGACTCCTCCCAATTGAATGTGCTGCTTGTCATCTCCTTTTATTGGACAGGAAGTTCCACAGTACCAAGAATTTGCCAGTTTTAACAGAAAACAATTAGTGCGCTGAATAGTAAATTCATGTTTGCAATTTTTTTTCCCTCATCGTCTCACTACAGTAGACAAGTGACTACTTCAACTACCCTTACAGCAAAACAAGTTATCTTATCAGGTGCCAATGCAAAGCCCCACTCATCTGTGGAAGAACTGCAGTCAGCACAAAGAACTGTATGTTCATGGTCAAATTAAACAAAATGTCAAAGCATTCCACAAGTGCAAAAGGCAAACACCATCCAGTCTTACATACACGCATGATCGACCCCATTCTCATCATAGATGTCCATGCCACAAACTCACACTCACCCTGCAATCCCCACTCCTACTTCACCACAAAAACATGTTTCATGACAATTATTCTCCTTCCTGTCACACACATCTCACTCTTCCATTTACATATTCCACACTCCCTCCATGCATGCAGATACAGGTCCCAGAACTCTTCCCTTATTGTCTCTTCACATGCACACAAACCCACAACCCCCCTTTTCCCACTTTCCATAAACAAGCAACAAGCCCCCCACACACACACACAGTTCACACTTCTCTTCACCCCACACATACACACACCCCACAAGCCATAGGCTTGTCTCTCCCTACCCTCCTATACAAAATACCTCCGCCCTTCTCTTCCTCATACACCCATGCAGCCTACAACCCAAGCCCTCTCCACAGGCATAAGACCAGACCACTGCTCTATGTCTTCTCAAGCCTCATGGTTTTCTCATCATTGACATACCTCTCCAGCCCCCCTCCTAAATCTCCTGGGGTGGGGATAAAATAAATTATGGAGCTTGGGAGTGGTTAGGAGGATTAAAGTTGTATTCTTCTACTGCTCACTCTTGGAAGGGATCAGAAAAGGATGCCTCAGTAACTATGGTTCAGTGTCATTTTTTAAATAACTATAAATACTTGATAGCAGATGCAAGTGGAAGGTGTAGAGGTAGGTGCCTCAGGCTGGTGAGAAGACAAACAAGAATAAGGACAGAGTACCTAAAAACACCTTTGCTTGATAGGAACTTGCAATGTTGAGGACCTCTACAGTGACCCAGAGATAAACAGGCAGCCGAAACATAGGGCTCCATTTTCTTTTGTGATAAGAAAAAAAAATCCTGCTTCATTCCTGTTGGACACCATTGAACTAGTAGGGAAACTCCTCTGAACTTCAATGGGAACAGAGGCAAGCAGCAGGCTTGGCTTACTCTTCCTAGTCACCTTTGAGGATGAATGGATGATCTTGCTCATTGAGAAGGCACAGAGAGTTATTAGAGCTGTGGCCAGCTATAAAAGCATCTTGTAATATATGTAGTGCACATAATACAAGCCACACAGAGGGGAGAGGGGCAACCCACTGCCTGGGAGGTTAGTGAGTGACTGCAGAGCTATAATGGATAGTGTGTGGGGAGGAAGGGAGATGAACCCTGCAAATAAATCTCTGCCTGTGGCTCTGACTTGGCTCCTAACTTGACAGAGGCCCCTTTGCTTCCCAGCATGCTGGCTGAGAAGAGGACGGGCAAGGGTGTAGCCCACCCTCAGGAAGAAGGACACCTCATTGGAAGTGACCCCTGGGGCAGGGCATACAAATGCATCCCTCTGAAGAGTGAAAGTTGCTCTGATGGGGGGTCAGTGACAATATCTGAGAAGCGGCCTCAGAGGCTCCCAGCCTGGGTTGTTATTTTTCACTGTTGCCTTTTTTGTGTGTGCTGTGCGTGCGTTTTTGTTTCCAATAACCAAATTTCTTTTGTTCTACAAATTGCCTCAATAGCTTCTCTTTGCTGCTGGCAAAAGGGCTCAGCTGACAACAATTAGCATCACAATAGCCTTTTGGCCCAGAAGCACCTCTTTGTTTCTCAGCCACATTGCAATGGGGCAGTGGGAGAATGCTTTCTAAGGAGCTGCAGAGGGGGAAAAAGAGCTGCCATAAATCTACCAACTACAAATTGAGTCTCTGGGACTTTAAAAAAAGAAGAAAGAAACGCACAAGATTCATGTGGTTCTTTTTTTTTTTTATAAGGCTGTGCATTTTTTAACCAGTCTAAGCCCCAGACAAAGCCCCTGGAGTTTGGAGGAAGGGAAAAAAACTGCACTGCAATCGGTTACGCCAGTTTGAAATTCACCTGACAGAACTAGGAGGCTTCTAGAGGAAAAAAATAGAAAAAACAACTGACTTGGGTCTCAAGGCGCCTCAGAATCGGTCCCATGAGAGGGCGGGCGTGGGTCATCGAGCTACCTCGGGATAACTTTGCCTGCGTGGAGCAGTAACATGCTCCAGTGGCTTGCGGGTGTGGTCTGCCTTCAGATCCTGTGATTTTGCGAGACTTGAAGACAAATTTGAAAGCCCCACCACCCCAGCCTCAGGGCGCTTGGCTGCTCCTTAGGTCACAGATGTGGTCCCTGCGGCTGCGTGCCTTAGGGCACAGGTCCGTCCCCGCACCTGGAGGACCCCGCAAGTTCGTGACCACGCGGTCGCTATCAAAGCGGGAGAGCCTTTTCCGAGGCTGCCAGACACGCTGCCCCGGCGGGACAGCGGGGCGGAGGCGCTGGGCAGAGATGCGGGGCAGGTGCATCTTCCCCTGGGACACGCAACTCCCGGCAGGTACCGGAGCTGCTGGAGCAAGCGGTGCGGCAGGGCGCGGGCGGAACCGGCAGCCACGCCGGGCCGGGCCGGGCCGGGCCGGGCCGGGCAGGGCCTGACTCGGGGGCAGGCGGAGGAGGAGCCTGGTCCGGGCAGAGGCCCAAGCTGCCTGGGCTCTGCCCTCCCGGCTCAGAGCAGAGCCAGCCTGGCCCGTGGCTCGTGAAGATGCTGAGGCGCGGGGGGACCAAGGGCTCCGATGGTGCCAGATCGCGGCGCCGACAGCCCAGTCCCGCACCGCTCGAGGCGGTTTCCCCTCCCTCAGGCGCAGCCCCCCAGTGAGGAGGCAAGCCCGCGGCCCTGCCCGGCCTCGGCGAACAAGCGAGAGAGGCTAAAGGCCGCGGGGAGCCCGTTCCCCTCGAGCTGCCCCCGCCGCCCTGCCCCCGGGTGGTGCGGGGCGCGCGGAGATGCTCACGGCGGG
>NW_017728920.1:5937433-5938745 GCF_001723895.1 Crocodylus porosus | reverse complement strand
TGGGGCGGGACTCGCAGCGGGGCCCCTGCAAGAAGCGCGCGGCCCCGGGGTCAGGCCGTGCGCGCCGGTCCCTCCTGCGGCCCAGGCGGACTGAGCCAGGGCTGCCCCGATGCGCCCGCACGCTCCCCGCATGGGGGGCGGGAGCGGGGCCATCTCCCCTCTCGCCCCACGTGTAAGGAGCTGTGGGGGCTCGATGTTTTTACCCACCCCGGCTCCGAGCCCTCACATACCCTCCCGGAGGGGGAGTCCCGGCTCGCCTTGGCCCGTCCGCCAGGGAGGGGATGAGACGAAGCCCCCCGGGGCCTGCTCCCCTCGCGCCGTGTGGGGCCGGGGAACCTCTGCGCAGCCCGCTCCAGGCCGCCCAGCCTCTAAGACGGCCGCAGCCCCTGGTACCCGAGCACCAGCCCGGACCTGCGCTGCGCCCTCGGCTCGCTGCAGCCCGGCCCCGGCTCGGCCTCCTGCTCGGGGCCACGGGAGATGCCCCGTCCCTTGCCCTGGCTTCCAGGCCAGCTCTGGCCTCGTGGCTTCCACCCGAGCCCAGTGGGGGAGGAAGCCAGAGACGGGCAGAAGACCGCAGCCCCGCGGCGGGGGGCCCAGCGCCGGCTCTCAGGGGAGCCGGGAGCGTGGAGAGCCGCGGCCAGGAGCAGCTCGGGCGGCGGGGGAGGGCGGCAGGGGCTTCTTCTGCAGGCATTGCCCGGGCCGGGAGCCGCGGGCCGGCTCAGAGGTTGAGCCGCATCAGGTGTGATGGACCGAAACCCGGCCCGCCGGAGCCCGGGGCCTCCCGGGGCCGCTTCCTTCCCTCACAGTCCGGGCCAGACTGCAGCCGGCGCCCGGGCAGCACAGCCGCGGTCCTGTTCCCAGCCGGCCCCGCCGCAGCCGCAGGGCTGGGCCGGGGCCGGGGCGGGAAGCTGCTGCGCCCCCCGCTCCCTTTTCCTCGGGAGGAGGCGTCCGGAGCAAGGGAGCAGGCAGTGCGCAAAGTGCGCCCAGCCTTTGCGCACAGCCTGGAGGAGCAGGACGAGCTGCCCGCGCCGGGCCCTGGGGCTGGGCTCCCCGGCGGGGTGTGTACCAGCCGGTCCCGAGCCCGGAGGGGCCGGGCCCGGGGGCTCGGGCAGCCACGGCCGCTGCACTTGGGAAGCCTTAACGGCTCGCTCCCCTTCACCAAAAGCCGCTCCTGGCCGCCGCGGCCCCGGGCCCCCGGGGTCTGGGGCTGGGAGAGCCGCGTGCGGAGCCGTGGTGCTGAAACAGCTCCTTCCCCGCGGCCGGCAGCGCGTGCTCGGGCCCGTGGCTGCCGGGCCTGGCGCGGGGCTGCGGG
>NW_017728920.1:5932579-5936297 GCF_001723895.1 Crocodylus porosus | reverse complement strand
GCGCGCGGGGTGGTAGGCGGGACCCGGCTCTCCTGCCCCGGGGACCGGCGCGCAGACCGGCTGCGGGGCGCCAGGGCACAGGGCTGCCCCCGCAAACCCTCCGGACCCGCGTGCGGGCCAGGGCCGAGCCGAGAGCCCGCGGCGCCCGCCTGCCTCCGCCCAGGGCGCGGGTCCCCGGCGCCCTCCCGTGCCCTGAGCCCCAGGACCCGAGTGGGCTCTTCCCGCGAAATGATGAATTACGGACCCAACTTTAAAACGCCTGGGAATAATCAGTCACCAGGTCGGTGAATAGGAAGAGCCGCTAAGGAGGGTCCCAACCCCAGCAAGCCCCAGTTCAGCACAGTAAATCTTCCTGCCTTTGAGCCTGTCTTTTGTGTGGAGAGTCCAAAAGGCAGCACAAGAGAAAACAGCGCTGTCTACACAGAACTGGGGTCCTACGCACATGCTTGCCGTGAGCTAGCAACAGGCACCACCACCCTCCCCGCAGACCTCGCTGTTCCCCAGCCCCAGCCTCCAGCCCTGAGCTTGGGGCTATTGAAAAGTTTGTTTGCCACCAAAGGGCCCCATCCTGCACATTCCTACCATAGGAGCCACCTTCACCCATGCAAGCATTTCATTGAAATGTACTGGCTGCCCACTGGAGAAGGCTAACCTGGGAATTCGTAGGACTCAGGTCAATGGCCATAAAGTCACCAACAATGGCTCTGATGCTATAATAGCCATACAAAACTCCCAGGGAAGCCTTTAGGTATTTTGTCTGAGTAAGGAATGCAGAATCAGGCCTCAAAGACTTTAAACTACAGTCTCTCAACTCTTCCCAAAATGTGCTAGTGTATTGTGCAGCACACTTGGCCATCGGGACAGCCAGGTCCATTCTTCTGCCACTAAAATCACTGGCAAAACTTCCACAAAGTCCAATAACAATAAAACCCAGTTCCAAAGCTGCAAATATTTATCTCATCTCCAATTGCCTGTCAAGGATGAACTTGCCAGTCATAGTCTTCAAATATAGGAATCTCTGTTTCAAAGACCTGATCCTTCCAGGCATGGACACTGCGTGGCCCTGTAGGCTGGGTGGCTACAGTGAGCTCCTGCAGGCAGCAGCAGCACTGTTGGTGGCTGGAGGGGTGGGGGTGGCAAGCGCTGACCAGTAGTCGGTGACCACCCACAGACACCGCCAGCAACATCGGCAGTGGCCAGCGGTAATCATAGACAGCCCACAGACACCGCCAGTGACAGTGGTGAGGGGGAGGGGGTGGCGAGTGGCGACCACCCACAGGCACCACCGGCAGTGTCAGCGGTGCCTTTTAGCAGAGGGTGCACCACCACACCCAGGGTGCATGTGCACCCGGATGCACCCCCTATGCATTGCCAATGCCTCCAGGTCCTGAGCACCTTCATAGTTACTGGGAACTGAGGCTAAAAACCTCCCAGAATAGGACTTGTAAGAGTTTGAGGCAAAACACACCGTGCAGTGCAAAATCTATGCACTTCCTAAGGCATCCTGAGTAGATTTAAGTGCACAAGTATTATATGGGCTGTCTCCAAGACTGTCAAAATGGGAATATTCCCTATAGAGTTCTGTAAAGAGAAAGATCAAAATGTCTAATATACAGTCCACTCAGGAAAGAAACATTTTTCTGCATATCATTTATTTCATTAAAATGTATAACATGAGTGACCGGTGCCTCCTGAATGGGGGGGGGGGGGCACCCACAGAAGCCACTGACAGCGGCAGCCCTGTTGAGGGGGGCACCAGTCCTACCAACAGTATCAGTGTTGGCCATTGGGGGGACACTGGTCCCATCAGGGGGGCACGTGCACCCCCGTGTACACCCTACCAGTCACCTATGATGTACAATATAAACATGTGGATATAAAACTTCAGAAAAGAGTTAGTTTTCTTGCCATTTAAAACAATGAAATTATCTTAAACACTTTGAACAAATAGACAGTTTCAAGAAAATTAACCATCAGCTTTAAAAAAATAGTCAACGTATATTTTACATAATGACATGCATTGTTATAAACCATATGGCAATTGAATGCTGTGAAACGCATTACATCTGACTATTCATACAATCATGTATTCATCCAATCCAATTAATCCAATCATGTATTCATGTATTAATATAATACAATCTTCATGGCCATAGGAGCTGATCTGTTTCATTACTTAAAAGTTTATTGAGTTCTCCTTTCCCTCTCTTGCTGCTTTGCTACAGACTCTATATCATATTTTAATGAAAGACTGTAAAAAGTGTGGTACTATTCTACTGAATATTGAATATTTTATGAAACCCTGGTCAAAAAATGGGATTTACATGTCTGTTTGATGCTTTGAGAAGGGCACCATGCTTCTAAATTTTTAAAGCAAACTTTTGGCTTGAACTTGTTGATATTTCAAATGCAAAACCTCCACTGAAATGAATGGAAGTTCTCAGTGAATATGGATCATATCCTAATTGAGACAGGCATGTGCTCAGCTTTAAACCTACCAGTAGTTCCATTCATTTGAAGTCAGATGCTTAAAATCAGTCACATGCTTAAATAATTAATTAAAAAACAACCATAACCACAAACTTCATAACCAATATAACTCAGACAGTACCAGGCTTTCAGTAGGGGAACTGTTGGCTGTTTGACTTAGGAAAACTGACTCAGTTTCCACTAAGTCGGGGGTAAAATATCAAATTTTGATAGATAAATTTACATAAGCTTTCCTTTGACTAGTATTCTTAGGTAATCTGTGTGTGTGTGTGTCTTAAACAAAACAAAATTTCCATCCTGAAAGGAAGAAACAGTTTTTTACCCATTCTGACGCCCAAACAATTGATCAATTTATACTTGGTTCATACTGGTACCTGTACATGCTCTTATTCTCTTCATCTTTCTCTAAGTGTCAGTCAAAAGAAGACTGACAATTCTTTCTGCTCTCTGATAATAATCAGAAATGGCTTCCATTTTGATCTGCCAGACCTAATGATCAAAGGTTAAACACATGTGAATGCATGAGAATTGGCTTTTGGAAGGCATGAAAATAAATACTTATTAAAAAAGCAGAAGTTTCTGAAACTGAATTCTACTCTACATTTAGTGGCTACAATAGCACGCACAGTAGATAAAACCTAGAAGAAAACAATACCGGCATGTCTTCTTCAGATACCAAGTACAATACTCACACAAAGAAGAATGGAAGTGTCTTTTGTGAACTTATTACATATACTGGGCGCATCTACACAAGATGCTTAACTGCTCATTAGCATTAGTTTACTGCAAAACCTCACTGTGAGCCACTGGCACAACGAATTAGAAGCGATAGGGAGATCAGCGGGGTTCGAGTGCCGAGGGGCGGGGAATTAAAAGTCCTCCTGTACATGGACGACGTGACATGCGTGGTGAGGGACGAGGTGTCCTTAGAAAGAGTGGTGAAGCACGCTACGGAGTTTGGGGAGGTATCTGGAGCGAGAGTGAACACGGACAACAGCGTAGTCCTGGCGGTGGGGAACTGGGGGGATTTGGGGAAATTTGGATTGAGGGTGGAAAGGGAGGAAGCGAAAATCCTGGGCGTGTGGATGGATAGCCATGGAAAAGGGAAGCCGGCTTGGGAAGCGTTAGAGACGAGAGTCAACCAGACGGTGGGGTTGTGGAGCACCCGGCATTTATCCTCAAGGGGAAAGGTGCAAGTGATCAAACAGTGCCTGTTGCCAAAGATCTT
>NW_017728920.1:5927867-5931906 GCF_001723895.1 Crocodylus porosus | reverse complement strand
AGGAAATTTTGTAAAAGTGAGTTTGTATTAACTTTGTGAAACCTCAGGTGCGTTTTGTTTACTTGTAGTTTTTCTTAATGTGTTTCATAGTGACAGCTTTTTCTAATAAAATGTTTTTAATATAAAAAAAAAAAAAAACCTCACTGTGATCATGATCTGGGACTCGGGGGCTGAGAGACCCTTATCTCCCAGCATTGGCCCTGCAACCATGAGACCAGTGCTGGGAGATCCTTATCTTTCAACACCAGCTCCACAACCATGGGGCTGGTGCTGAGAGATCTTTATAAGGATTGTGGGGCCAGCAACTGAGAGGTAAGCATCTCCCAGCACTGGCCCCATGGTCATGGAGCTGGCACTGGGAGCTCCCTGCTGGTTGGGGCAAAGGAGCCTGTTCCCTGCTCAGCTCCACACTCACAGAGCTGGGCAGGGAACGAGCCCCCTAGCCTTCCTCCCCCCCACCCCCACTAGCCTCATGGAGCTGAGCAGGGAACAACTGCCCAGCCTCTGCCCTGCAGGGCAGGGACCAGAAACTGTCCCAGTCAGGGACAGGTCCCAGTGGCTGATCAAGGCATGGGGCCTAGAAAGAGCTGAAGGGGTGAGGTAGGTCCCAGTCCCCTGCTCCAATCCCTTGGAGGGGAAGCTAGCAGTGAGCTAGCTCCTAGCTGCCCCAACAACAGGGGCAGATCAGGGAAGGGGGCTGGAAGATGCCCCTACCCTGCCGTTCTTTCCAAGTCCTCTGACCCTGACTGGGGAGCCAGGGCCAGGAGCTTCCCGCTGCTGGGGCAGGGGGACATTGTCCCCACTCCAGCAGCAGGTAGCCTCCCAGGGCCAGATGACAGCTGTCTCCTAGCCCAGTGCTCCATGCCAGCCCCTAAGCAAGCCCTCAGGGGGAGTCTAGAGCTCCTCCCAGTGGTGGCAAGGGCCTATTCCAAGGCTGCAAGAAATGTGGTGCAAAGAGTAGCAAAACTGCTCCCTACTTCCGACATGTGTAGGCACCTGCCCAAAAGTCTTGGGTGACTGGTGCCACCTTAGTCGGGGGAGTATGAACCCCCCAGTGATCAGACAGCAATGGGGGGGGTCCCCCAGCAGCAAATCTCACCAACCTGGGGGGCAATCCCCCCTGTGGCCAATCACGCCAACCAGGAAGCAGCCCTGGCACTTCCAGAAGTGGTTGCGGTGCTTCATGCAGCACTCCCACTCCCCAGCTGGCACTCACAAGGGGGGGCACCAGTGATCTCACCTGCCCCCCCATCCATCACCTAATCAGGGAGCGCAGCCTGTCAAGAGGTGCACCAGTGCTCTCAGGGGGTGCACATGCACTCCCATGTAACTCCTACACATCGCCACTGCCGAAAGTTCTTACTTCAGAGTATCTTATGCCAGAGTAAATTTAGGCCAGATCAAGTGCACATGTAGACATTAGGGGTGTGTAAAGAGGCCCCTATTCTATTTGGATTCATATTTGGCCGAAATCAGGAACAGTGATTCGATTTGTTGATTTGGGTCTCTGTCTCTGATTTGATTTGACCAAATCTGAATTTGAAGATTCAATCAAAAAAATCAGAGATTCAGACATAGACACAGCTTTAAAAGTTTTTTCTACATACCTTGAGGTAGCAGGCATGGCTCATGATCGCTGTAATCCTGGGGTGCATGGAGCATCCCACAGGAATGCGGGGGAGCCCTCCGCATGCTCAGCAATGAACCTGGAAGTGGACCCTAAGTACTTCCAGGTCTGTTGGGTAGCGCGCTGGGGGGCCTCTTGCACCTCCCTGGCTTGCCCCCCCCCAGACCCAAAAGGCACCAGTCACCAAGCCAGAGGGACACCAGGGCCCCCCCAGAGTGCTCCTCGGCGAACCTGGAAGTAGACTGGAAGTGCTTCTAGTCCACTTCCGGGTCTGCTGCCATGCGCGCTGGGATGCACCCCTGTTTCTGTGGGACACTCCATGTGCCCCAGCATTGCAGTGATCACAAGCCCCTGCTACCTAGAGGTATGTAGAAAAAACATTTAAAGCTGTCTCTATGTCCAAATCTCCGAATCTCTCCAAATCAATTCAGAGGGTTCCAATTCAATTGAGAGACATTAAAGGGTCCTCTGATTTGATTTGCATTTGGAGATTCGGTCACTGAATCAGGCTGAATCTCTACTGAATCAAAACAGGAACCAAAGCTTCACACAGCCCTAGTAGACATGCCCACTGTCAAGGGAACCTTCTCTGGCATTTTGCAAATAATAGAGAAGAAGGAACCATAATATAAAAAATAGCCCTTCATATGTGTTTTTATACATTAGATTTTATGTACAACAGAGACATTAAAAACACATACGGTTACAAATATGGAAAGACTGTCAATCAAAAGTCTGATAAGTCTGGTATATAATGTAGCAGGCTGAATAACATTTTTGTATAGCTGCACACCAAAATATATTAAATTTTCAAAGTGAAGCTTTCAAAACCTTAGGAAACACCAGCATGACGGTTGCTTTGGCTGCTTTAAAACCACCATGTACTATGTACTGCATGCTTTATATTCCCAGCTCTGATGACAAAATTATTTATTTCTCAATGGGCTTCTCCATGGTTTTTGTCACTACAATATGAGTGTTTCACAACTATCAATTTGTTTATTTTACAACACTCTCTAAGAGGTCATGTGCTATTACTACAAACACAGACAGAATAAGGTCAAATGTATCCACTAATTCCCAGGGCCTGATTTGAGAAGAAAGGGACTATTTTTTCTTAGTGCTTACTGGCATTATATAGTACCTTATATGGCGAAAGCATTGCTCTCATTGATTTCATTTGCAGCTGCAAATAAGACCCCTGGGCACTCAGAAAAATAAGGAACACACAATTTGGAACCACCTCGGAAAAGTTTGGTTTAAGATTTAACTAGCATCACATAAGCTCTCTGATAGAGACAAGGGCAGAATCCAGTACTTCAAGGTGGCATTCAACTAACATAACCATGGGATCATCCTTTGTCTTCTTACAACCCCCTGCCTCATTTATTATACAATGTTCCATATCTGTAACAAATGAGGCAGGGCTTCTATAGACAGTAGCCCATTAATTATACAGTCCAAAACCATTCCCCAAACTAGTCTATCATGCCATTAAATGAGGCAAGGATTCTGTGGAAAATTAGCCTCCTCTCCAGCCAAATTTCCCACATAATTTCCTACATAACCAAATTTCCTACACACAAATTTCCCACATAATTGAAGACTGTATCATAACATGCAAGTCCCATTGCCCCAACAAACTTAATTCTGTCATGTTCTAACTGCTTAAGTGCTTAATTTTGCAATCTATATACCATTGCCTTAATACAAATGCTTGTGTGTAATCCCTAGGTGTAAAAAAAACAGAAAAAAGAAAAAAATTGAGAAATTCCATTACATGGCATCATAGTGATGTCCACTGGGTCATAAGCAAGTTTGGAACTTTTAGATCCCCACAGACTTCTGCCACTTGATCCAATAGCAGTTGGATGTCAGAAGTAGTTGGCCATATTGGGTACATCCAGACAAGCCCCCACATGCCTCTTGCAGCCTCTCAAACCACTTTGAGAGGCTGCAAGAGGCATATGGGGGAATGAGAAAATGTTCCCCATGCTGCAAATTTGCAGTGTGGGACAAAATTAGACCCATGGATCTCCAGGGGTCAAAAAACCCCGCAAAGAAAAGAAATGGGGCAGGGCATGGTCCTGGACTGTGCTCTGAGGCAACCAGAGGTTGGGACCTCCACACAGACACTGTGGCTGCCAGAACATCTCTATGGTTATCCCTTGCCCTGGTGCTGAAGCACAGTGCCTGCCCCTATAGAGCAGGCAGCATGCCAGCAGCAGGGTAAGTAAGTAAGGAGTGGTAAGTAAGGAGTCAGGAGGACTGGAGGAGGGGACCATGGGGGAGACCCCCACTGGCCCTGCCCACTCCCCCAGTCCCCCAGCCCACCAGCCCCACAACTTGCCTGCCTCCTGAGCCCCACTGATTCCTGCCCTGCCCAGTCCCCCCCAGCTCCCTCATTGGAGC
>NW_017728920.1:5900171-5927737 GCF_001723895.1 Crocodylus porosus | reverse complement strand
TGGGGGGCTGTAGACCTTGAAAGGGGGCTGCAGCTCCTGGTGGGGGAGCTGTAGCCCCTGTGAGAAGGGTTGTAGCCCCTGGGGGGGACAGCAAAACATATATTCATGTATACATGAATTCATGAAACGTGTATTTAGAATTCACTTTACTATGATGATAGAGACACTGGAAGCCTTCCAAACTGCTTTAACACTGTAAATATATCAACAAAACATTGCCCAACTGATCGCTGTCTCCCTGTCTCTCTCTCTCTAGTGGTCTTTTGTTTTAATTGTAAAGAAACATGAATTTGGGGGTACTTTACAGAGTGACTTTGGGATTTTTTTTATCAGGGATTTTTCAGTTTTCAAATAGGGAAGACCAGAATTCCTGCTAGGGAGGCCAGTGGCAGGACGCTGCCTGCTCAGAGCTGGCACCTTGGACCCAGCTGGCTGTGGCTGACCTCCTGGCCAACTGGGGCCAAGAGGACATGCTTTGACAGTTCAAAGCAGGCCACCACACCCAGAACATCTTCTGGGCGATAGCTGCCCAGATGGCCGGGCAGGGGCACACATGGCAGTAGTGCCATACAGAGGCCAACTCTGAAGCCACAGGCTACTGGCAGCTGGTCCAGAGGGACAGATGCCTCATCTGGGTCTGGCAGGTGCACAGCAGATCACAGCCAGGCAGCAGCCCCCCACTGCCAGACTGCTGCAGTGGGTAAAGAGTGCAGGGAACTCTCAGGGCTGCTTCAGCTGTCCAGCTGGCACCAGGTGGTAGTGTCCCCATGTACCAACTGGCTGGGCCCCAGAAGCTCCTGAGTGCGAGTAGCCCTGAGCTACTTGCCAAGGCAGCTTTTTGTACTGATGGGGCCAGGACAGGGTAGCTTTTTATACAGACTCTAGGTCCTCCTGGCTGCAGATCCGGGAGGAGCCAGGCAGAGTTATTTTGCCCCAAGTGGCACAATTTGCTCCACAACAAAGTGCATGCCCGAGCACATGCACTGAGGCAAAAATCCCCAGCTCAAATTTGTACCGCTTCTATTTGAGCTGCTGCAAGCACATGTGCTTGCACATGTGGACACACCCACTGGGTGTGTACACATGTACTAACGTTCTAGCAGTTAAACTGCCGTAACTTTTTAAAGTCAATTTAACTGTCAGAGCATACACACATATATGGACCAGAGCCAACTTAAATGCAATGCAAGATAATACCTCTCCCAGGCGTATTATCTTAAGTAGCATTAGCTAAGTCAGCTTAACTCACAAGATGGCTGCCACCATTTGAAGGAGCTGTACATGTGTACACTCCAATGTGGCTTAAGTCGGGTTAGTTAAGTTGCCTTCTTCTAAGTCAACTTAGTATGTGTGTATGCACCCATTAGTCTGAAGTCAGGTAGAAGGCAGGGAAGGTTTACACTTTATAGACTAACTAAGTCAGAGATGTATAAGCTTTCAAAAGGATTACCCTATCTGTCTACTATGGACAGCAGAGGGGCACTGTAAGCAGGTGATGGCATAGATGACGTTGGTAGAGGAGCAGGTGAATGAAACTTAGCTGTTATAATCCATGTTATATGATCTAGTAGCTATATGGTCTGTATTGATAAAGAGGCACAGCTGTGTTGATGAAGGGGCATAGCTGGGTCCATTGGTGAGAATAGGAGTTAAGTAATCTGTTACTGGAAAGATGCCATTTAAGGTTGTGGGGCTGTCTATTAGGACAGGCTTGTCCTTCATGGTTACCTTGAGATGGTCTTCATTTTCCTGGAGGGTATGGAGGTAACTAATGATGCATCTAAGGTTGTCCAGGTAGAGGCTGTAACTGATAATCAAAGGGATTTTGTCGTCCTTGTCCTGGGCTTGGTATTATAGCAGGTCAGAGTGGGGTCTGAGTATGGCTCTTTTGATCTGAGTGGATACCATTTTAGGATTGTATTTTAAGTGTAAGAATCCCTGTTCTAGATCCTTATGGTGAGTATCCTGGTCATTGGGATCTGAGCTGTAACAGAGCTTGGATACACAGTGGATCTGGTGGTGTGCTTAAGCCAAGAGCTGCTGGCATGGACGCAGCTGTAGCGGTTGGTTGGTTTCCAGTACAATGTGATGGTGATGTGATCATTGCAGTTTCACAGTGATGTGCAAGAAATGAATTTTCTGGGTAAAGTACTTTAGAGTCAGTTTGATGGAAGTGTTGAAATTGTTACAGTCTTGGCAGAATTTCTCTAAAGATTCCTTCCTATGTATCCATATGACAAAGTTATCACCAGTGTACCTTAGGTATGCCAAGGGAATGAGAGGGCAGCTGCAGAGGAAGCAGACATCAAGTTCTTTCATAAATAAATTGGTATATGGCAGTGGTGGGTATATGAGTGCATATGTTTATGCCATTCATTTGTAGGTATGGGGAGTATCCACATCTGAAACAGTTGTATGTGGGGACAAGAGATCCTGGTTTTCTTTGATAAAAAATAACACATTCTCTGACAACCCCCCCCAATCCATTATTAAAATGAAAAGCCCCCTGCAGCACCCCCAGCCCTGCTGCTGCCCCTCACTGCTCCCAAAGCCCCCCCAATACTGCTGGTGACCCTCACTGCCCTCACAACAGCTCCCCCGCCCTACTCATGCCTCTTGCCCCCCCACCCATAGCCCTTCCCCCCCAGCCCTGATAGAGGGGCCCCCCAGCTGCCAGGGCTATGGGGCAAAGGCCCCTCATCTGCAGCTCTCTACCCCCCACAGCAGGCAGCTGCAGCAGAAGCAGCATGGAGCTGGATCCCCCACTACTGCTGCTTGCTTGGGTGGGGCCAGGGCCAGCCCCTGGCTTCCCCCAGCCCTGCCAGTGCCCCCAGCCATGACCTGCAACCCCCCAGCCCTGCCAGAGGGGCCTCCACCCCCATGCAAGCCCCACTTACCACACAGGCTCCAGGAGCAAAGAGTGAGGCTGAGCTGAGCCCAGCAGAGCTGTGGCTGAGTGATAGCCTCAGGCCCTGTCCCTCCTCGTCCCCCTCGAGGCAGGGCTGGAGGTTTCCTGCCATTTGCAAACAGCTCTTGCAGGCTGGAGCTCATCCAGCCAGCAGAGCTGTTTGAAAAAGCAGGGAATCCACGGGTTTCTCTGCTAAAAGAAGAAATCCACGTTTTCTCTGATGAAAAGGGGAAATCCATGGTTTTCTCTGTTTTTCCTTGAGAAACAGAAAACCCAGATACCTGGTGAGGACAAAGCAGGGAAGTACAATGGAAATAGAAGCAGAATACGCATGAGAGATAATGTTCTTTAAAGCTTGTAATGTATCCTCTTGGAGAGTGTTGGTATACTGAGATGTAGTAGCCATGGTAGTTAATAGGGGGGTAGCTGGAGGTTTGTCAATGGAAACTAGTTTCATTAGGAAGTTGCTGGTATCTTTCAAATAGCTAGTATCTCCCATGCCATGTGGGAATAGTGTCACAGGCCAGCTGGACACTGTGAGTGTATCAATTCTATCACAGGCCAAGTGGACTGTTAGGTTTAGTTTTGGATTGAGGAGGCAAAGTTGGGAGTGAAGTAAAGGCAAATTTATTATAGCTTACATACACACAACAGTTAACAGAAAGATAAATGTGATAAGCAGATAATGCACTATTAAAGAGCTAGTAGTAAAATAATAACAACAGATAATAACAACGGATATAGAGATCAATTCTGTCACAGGCCAACTCGGCACTGTGAGGGTATTAGCCATTGGGCTATTCAAAACAACAGATAGACAGACATGGGTTGGCAACCTATCGATAGTCCCTCAATGCCAGGTGCGCATCAAGTGATTCCAGTGAAGTCAGCAGTCCCCGATCGACGCTGTCAGAGGGATTACCAGGGAAGGTCCCTTGATCAGGATCTAATCCTCACTCACACCAGGAGTCTGGGGTCTGGGCATGGAACAGAAATGACCATTCTGTTCCCTCCTTCCTGCTGGTCACCTGATGCATGCACTTTTTATACCTAGTCTTATACTAATCTGTTGGCTTCAGAGCCACTCACAATCTTGCTCTATAGCTGTTACCCTATGGGATTGAAAGGTGTTAAAAATTATCATAAAAGGTTACTACCTAGACTTGGGTTTATCCAGTAAGCAAATTATAATGCAGCACCTTTAGGTTTGAAATCAACATTGCTCCTCCTAAGCTCCAACCCCTTTTAGGTTTTTTTTTTTAATATGCTTTCTTGGGACATGCTTTCCTGGAATGTGTTGGGTGTGCCAGGCAGTTAGGTCCAGTTTCATCATCAAGGCTGAACCCTGAGCAAAAAACCATTAGGTCACCTAATCTTACAGCTTCAGCTTTGCCTATGGGATGCAGTCAGCTCCACAAACAGTTAATTTTATCATTTTGGTTAAACTTATGACAGACAAGTTACATTTGTGGTTTACAAACTTATAGGCTTTATATTAACTAATATTACCTGTTTAGGCAAAATACCAAATGCCTCTAAGAAACACATATTTATTGTCTATTAATCCCTCTGGTTCTGGCCGTCACAGAATAGTATTGAGTCAACACAGCTAAAAGTCTCTCCATGATGGTGTCAATGCCAGAGACAATGGGATATTCTGGGTTGCCAGGTTTGTGGATCTTGGGTAATAAACAGGGATCCTGGTTCTCTCTGATTTAAAAAAAAAATCCCCAATTTTCAGATTTAAAAAAGTAACCCAAAATCCATATTTTTCTGTGATTAAAATGAAACACCATATTATATAAATTGGGGGGGGGTTATCAGTGAAAACCATGATCCTTGGTAATAAGTAAAAGTCGCCTGGCCTGGACTCCCAAAAAGTGGAAGCATTAATTCTTTCTTGTGTTTCCAGAGTTAGATTTTTAAGAGTTTCTTTAGCTCCTTCTGGTATTGTACCCCATAGAGTTCTCAGTGAAAACTTTGTAAAATGCTATGTCAGAAAGTTGCCTCTCAGCTCTCGTATGCATGCTGCTTTGCCCAGGACAACAGTAGCATTCCCTCACCTCCCCCCTCCCCCCATCAGCCTGTTGTATGATAATATCAGGGTTGTTTTTAAGGCTGCATGTTGTTCTCCATTCTGCAGGACTAAGGTTGTAATATAAGCATTGTTATTTTCTGGTAATCTCAGAGTGGGTGCACAGGCCAAAACAGTTTATATACAGTTTCAGAGTGGGGCTGAGACCCCCAAGTGGGATCCAGAAGCTGTCCTTCTTGTGCTATGTATGGCTCAGGTCTGTGGTGGATTGATCATTGTGTGACTCCTTACCATGAGATATTCCCTTAGGGCATGTGTAGATGAAACAGGAGTCCTAAATTGAAGCAGTGAGTTTTTAAAAACACTGCTTCAATTTAGGGCCAAGTAAACCCCTGTGTCATACACACACCTGTGCACTTGCCTGCCTCTTCAGTGGCAGGGAGGAGAGGGCAAGCTGCTGGCAGGCTGAGCGATCCCTGGGCTGTGGGGGGGCAGTAGCAGCACTCCCCCACATAGGCAGCACCTGCCCAGAGTCACCTCCTGGAGGGGGGGGCACCGCAGCCACAGAGGGAAGCACTGGGCCCCCATATAGCTCAGGCAGGGAGGCAGGCTCTAGGGAAAAAAAAAAAAAAAAGAAGATTAACGCTTTTTTTTTTCTTGGACAGAGCCTGCCTTCCCAGGATGCTGCCAGTCTGCCTGCACAGGCTTCCTGCAGAGCCCCTGAGCCATACAGAGACCGGTGCTTCACCCCACGGCCTTAGGGCAGCAAACTAAAACTCCTTCAAGGAGTTTTAAGTCATTTAAGGTGTATTACGCTGCCAAATTTGCTACAGCAGCTGGAATTACTGCACCACTGACACATGCAAACACCAACACCATTAAAGCAGTGCAAAAGCATTTAATCCACTTTAAAGTGTCATGCACACATGCCTCTTGTTTCATCTAAACACAGCCATAGTCTTAGGAAATGGAAAAATGCCTCTTGGTTTCCATATCGGTGTACTTTATCGATTGCTGGAGTGAAACAAAAAAAGAGACCATGGGATAGTACACATACCTCCACGGAGCTGAGGGCATATGTGGAATGCGAACCAGCATTAGTGGGGGATGGGACACTTTGCTGGGCATTTCACACATATTTGATACAACAGAGGAATGGGAAGACTCAGGAGTCTTGGACTTCATTTCTGAATCTGCAGTGTGTTCTTTTTGACATAGGCTCTTCTACAAATTCCCCAAGTGTGACTCCTTATTCCTCATCTCCTCCAATCTGAATTGGTCCACCACTTTCTGTTCCCCAAGCTGTTCCTCTTCCAATCTTATTCTCCTCAGTCAACAAGCCATAGTCATCATTCCTTAGCCGCCTTGCCCATTAAACTCTCATCCTAGTATCCTTACTGTACCATTACCAGTTTTTCCCTCAACTTGCAACTTCTTAGCTTCATTCTCCTTGCCCCAGATGCCTGTTTCCCAGCTAGTCATCTAATCTGTTCTTCTCCCAAATCTTGGCATCCAGTCACTAACCCATTTATAGTTAGCAACCCTACCTATTCCTAGTCCCATTCTCCATCCCTACTCTCCTCATCCAATTTCAGTGCTTCCTACCATGACTCATTGTTCCTATGTCTTTCCCAGCCATTCCTAGTTTCCCATCTGCTGCCTGGATCTTCATCCTATATGATTCCCTTTACCCTATGCCATTGAGTTTAAATCCCAGTTTCCTTATCCAGCCTGTTGCTGTCTTCCTTCTGACTCCTTACACAACATCAGTCTCCTCAAGCTTGTGGTTCCCACAGTTTCTTCCTAATTTTCAATGCTCCCATCCCATCTACCAGTTTCCTTCTCTTCCCTCCCCACCAAATCTTTCTCCTACCTTCACTACAGATCTACCTCTTCTCCCCTCTTTATTTGATTTTTCTCCCCCTATACTGCCTGGGCCCAAGAAAAGGGTCACGCAGAGCACAGGAGAAACTGTCAGGCCCTGCTACCTAAAGCATCAACTGTTCTGCTCAGCCTCAAGTTGAAGTGTGTTCAATGTGGAAAAAATCTGCAGGAATTTAATTGCTAAAATATGAGAAATCTTTACCAAGTATCTGCATGCTGAGATTTTTGCAAAGGGCTGTAACTTACCAAATTTGGATGGAATTCAAAGAGATGGCAAAAGACACAACTAAACTGTCCAGACAAATTTTAATCCCTGGTTCCAAAGCAGGGTGTATTAACACTGTTCAGAGTAAAGGTCATTACAATTTTTTAGCATATACTTCCATAGCCTCATTCTCAGCAAGAGCTGAACTGCTTTGTCTGAAAGTAGAAAATCAGCGTGAATCAACTACACATCATACAGCATTTCACCCCAAATGGTTCAAATTTGGTTAGTTCTAAGCAACTGATAATGAGGTCTTATATCCAAGTGTTGGGCAACTTTAATCATAGATGGTACTAGCCATTCTCTCTCTAATAAAGACAAATACAGTACTTAAAATAATTCATTTCATGTTCTGAGGGGTTACATAGTTATGTCCGGGGAAAAGAGCAAACCATTTTAATCTCTGTGAGAAGCTGTACATATATTAGAGTCCACTGTACATATATTAGAAAAAAAAGACTAAGGAAGCCATGAGTTCACTGATAAATAACAAGGGTGAGCTCTTAACAGAAGATGCAAAGATGATGGAGCTGTTCAACAAAAAAAATCCCCTGCAAACAAACAGCTAATAACAATTATGCAGACAAGGAGGGAGAAAGGCTGAGGATCATGATAACAACAGAGACCATTAAAGCTTTTAATCAGTCTGAACAAATTCAAGTCATCAAGGTCTGATGAACAACATCCTAGGACAGTGAAGGAACTGGCAGAAGGGATCTTGGAGACCTTGACAATTACCTTTTCCAAGTTATTAGCCTGACTTTGTACCTGATAAGTTACTGGAGAAAATTATAAGGAAGTATTTGTGTAAGCATCTGGAGGAAGAAAGGCTGATCACATGCAGCCAGCATAGATTTGTTAAAAACAGATTTGATTTTCATAGACAAAGTAACTAGTTGGGTGAATGAAGGGAATGAAGTTGATATAGGGCACATCTACACATGACACTACATCACTGTAGCAACATGCTACAGTGACATAGCATCTGTGGGCATCTACATGTGACCAGCAGCTACTTCATCATACTGATGCTCTCTCCCTGTATAGCATGCCACTATGACAAAGTACCTGCTAAAAATAACTGTGCACTGTGTGTACAGTGTGGTCTGGAAATGACAGCATAGTAATAACATCATAATAGCAACAGGTGTAGACGTGCCCACAGTGTACTTGGATTTCAGTAAGGCTTTTGAAGAAGTCCCATACAACCTTCTCAAAAATAAATTGGTAAAATGTTAGCTAGACAAAACTGTCACAAAGTGGATAGATAAGATGGCTCAATAACCACAAAGTGTAATTAAAAATGGATCAATGTCAGAATGACTGAAGGTTGCAAGTAAAGTCCCACAGGAGTCTGTTCTGTTTTAGGGCTGTTTAATATGTTTATTAATTATTTGCATGCTGGAATAGAAATTTGCAGATGACATAAAACTGGGAAGCATGGCAAACACATTGGAAGACAAGAGAAGAATTCAGAAGGATCCTGGTGAATTGGAAAGCTGGGCTAGAGACAACAAGATGAAGGTCAATGCAGACAAAAGCAGGGTGCTATACCATGGGAATACAAATACAGAATATGGGATAACTGTCTGGGTAGCAGCAGCCTCCTGAGAAGGATCTTGGGGTTTTAGTGGATTACAGGCTCAACATGAGCCAGCAATATTGATGCAGCTGCAAAAAAAGGAGAATACAGTTTTTGCCTGTATCAATAGGAGTTGATGCAGAAAGATATGGGAGGTGACAGTACCAATCTACTCAGCACTGATTAAGCTTTATGTAGAGTACTGTGTGCAGTTCTGAGCTCTGCATTTTTTTAAAAAATGTCTTGGAGAAATCAGAGAGGTCCTAAAGGTGGGCAAGAAAATTTTTAAGGGTTTGGAAAGCAAGCCGTATAAGGAGAGGTTGGGAGAAATAAGCATGCTTAATGTGCAGAAAAGTGGGTTAAATGGGAAACGTGAACATTGTGGGATAGCTTTCATTGGAAATTTTAAGAAGAGGTTGGATAAGCATCTGATTGATGCTGCTTGATGATTTAGGAGTACTTAAATCTGAAATTTTCTGTGAAAATCAACAGTTAGAAGCCCAGGAGACACCACCCCACACGCACGCAAATAACTCAGAGATCATGAAAAGAGTTCTGAAGCCCATATTAAGTGGAAATGGGAGTGGACCATGCTCAGCAACAGAAGAATGAAGCAAAGCTCCATAATAAGCTTATTTAAGAAAGAAGATTAGAAATGGGATAAGTTTACTGAGGGGATAGGATGATAAAAGAAGGGACTTCTGATTCTCTGGTCATGGTGCATAGAGCTGTGTTTGTGGTCCCGAGGTTGCAAGCCAGAGTGGAGGGTGTTTGGTTATCCCATGCTTCTGGGCTTTTTTTGTCACCATGTGGGACCTGGAAGGATTTTTTTCCTCCCCTTTTGATATGGACATTCGGGGCTGTCTTTCACCTTCCTCAGAAGGACTGGGTGTTGGCTCTAGCCAAGGCTGAGGTTTTTGACCGGGCTTTGCTGCTGTTCCTTAATAAATCCAGAAGTTCCTGGCTAGAGTGTCTTTCATCAATCAACACATTTCAGATCAGGAAGGAATTTTACCCCACAGTCAGTTTGCCATGATTGAGGGGGGTTTTGCTTTCCCCTGTATCAGGGGCCTGGTCCCCTTGAACATATTTTAACAACTACACCTGTCCTTACCTGTGGCAAGTCTGGGGTGTTTTTGACATTTCAGGTGTTGTCCCTGGTAGTTCTATGAGAGGGTTTTTTGCAACGTTTATAGGAACAGGTTAGACAAATACCTGTCTAAGATGGTTTGGATAAGGATGATCCTGTCTTGGGCAAGGGTTAGACGAGATGCCCTCCTGAGGTTTCTTTCAGCCTTATTTTTCTCTGATTCTCTGAGAGTTATTGCATGCACTGGAAAAAGACAACTAGAGTCCTTGAATAAGAAATAGTGCTATAATGTTAAGAAAGCACATGATCCACGTTGATGTAGAAAAGGAGTTCATCACACACTGATTCAGTTCAGGTTCAGTTTCAGTCCTGTAACTAGTGCATAAGCAAGATTCAGAGGCCCTTAAGTCCCAGTACCTTCAATGGAAGTTAAGAGTGCTAGCACTTCCTCTATTCCATATGGGATCCACAAAAGCCAGCATACCAGGCTAACTGGCAGTAGGAAAAGCTGAGAGGAGAGCAGGGACAAAGCCATCTCCTTCCTCTCCTCTTAACACTTCTCACTACACAAGATTCATGGCTGGGAACCCTTTCCTGAAGTTAAGCATCTAAGCCACAGCTATCCGTTCTCATAAAAACAAAGGTGGCCAAGATTGGGACGTCCCCCTTATGCCCAACAATCCCCAGAATGTGGGAGACCTGTATCAAATGCATCTTCTGACTGACTCAAAGCAGGGATTTTTAACTCAAATATTCCCCTTTCCAAGACAGCCCATTAGCCATTAGGGTATAAAGTATTCTGAGATCTCAATCTTTTATGTTGAAGGTGTTCTAATTTGTATAGACACCTTAATATTCATTGGGCTAAAATAACTGGAATGACTCTCTAGCTTACAGCTGATCATGTTCACTTGAGGATAATGGGTTTCAGTCCCTGCTCCATTGAATAAGACAAGGCAGAGCCATTCTGCCTGACTTGAGACTAACATGGCTAACTAATTTTCTCAGCTCTAACATGGAGTAGTTCAAGTGTCCCAGGCTTCTACTTGCCTTTATAGGTTGGATTACCTGTTCAGAATGCATCTTCCATGATGCACTGCAGCTTCTATTCATGGTGAGGATAGATGAAACCCAACCACCTGAGGAAAAATACCTATCATGGAAATCAGGGTCACAAGGAAATAAGACTACAATTCCCAGGCACTGTAGAAACAGAAGCAGTGCAAATTTGAGCCAGGGCTTTTTGCCTCTGAGCACATGCCTGGACATGCATTTTGGTGTGGAGCAAATCATGCCACTTGGGGCAAAATAACCCTGCCTGGTTCTTCCTGGATCTACAGCCAGGGGGAGCTAGAGGCTGGGGCCAACATCTGTTCCTGGCTCAGCAATATAAAAAACTGCCCTGGCAAGCAGTTCAGGGCTACTCGCTCTCAGGAGTTTCTAGGGGAGGAGCCTCTGGGAGGAAGTTGGCCACTCCCCTTCCTGTCCTAGGCTGCTGCTGCTAGCTTGGTCTCAGGAGCTTCTGGGGAGAAGATGGCCAGGCCACTTCCTGCCTCTGTCTACTGCTGGCTTGTTCCCAAAGCTTTTTGGGGTAGGTTGGCTGCACCGCTTCCAGCCTTGGGGTTCTGCCCACCCCCGTGGGGAGTGGGTTCTCTACTGCACACTGCTACCCCCCCCCAGGGAGGGGCCCAACACACTGCACCCCAGCACCACATCCCAGCTTCTACACCCCTGTTCTGACCTGCTGCCCAGCCCACCGCCAAGCTGCCTGTGGGCCCCTCGCCCACCATCACTGCCAGAGCCTAATCTTGCCTTGCTTGCCCCAGCTGCCTTTGCACACCACCCCCTGCCTTCACCTCCACTTTCACCTGAAGCCCACCCCAAGTTGCTGAACTGGATGGCTGCTACCACTGCTGCTGCTATCATCTGTTCTGCTGCTTCCCCTCTCAGGAGAGAGGGAGATTCCCTGCTGTGCCACCTTGCCCCACCCAACACCACACCTGCACTGGATTACTCCCTAATTGACTGATTGCTCCTGCACTCTCCCACAGCTGCCTCACTGCATCTGATCCTGCTTTGTTTTCCTACCTATTGCTCTACTGTTGAGTTCCTGGCTGAAGGCCTCCTGGACTGATCTGCTACAAACAAAGCCCCTCCACTGCTCCAGCCATCTTTTACATCTACCTCAGCAGCCTTCTCTGTTTTTGCCCTTGTATGGTAAGTCCTGTGGTCCACTCTCCCTGCCCTGGTGTTTGTCATGTGGCAGAGTAAGCCAGCTTAAGTCTCCCCAGCCCTTGTGTGTGTGTTCCTCCTCCCCTACATTCCCCAAGCATAGCCCTCCTAGTTTTTTTCCTGTGGGGCTGTAACTCAGTGAGCTTCATCCCCCTTTCTCCACCCCACATTTCCCCCAGCCTGCCCCTATTAGATTCACCAGCCCCACTGTATATTTTGGTTTTCTTCATTGTTTTCCCCTCCCTCATGTGAAGCAATGGCAGGGCAGGAACCTTCTGGTGGGGCAGATGCCCCCACAGAGCTTCCTGCAGCCCCCACTATGGGGACAGATCCCAGCCAGGCCCCCCAAGGAGATGCATGCCCCTGCAGCCCCCACCCCAGAGGCAGAGTCCTAATGACCTCCTCCAGGGCTGAAGAAGCCTGAGACCTCAAATGTGGGAACAAGCAAAATTCTGGCAGGGAGTCAGCAAAGCCAGGGGGTCTCCCCTGGCCAGGCCTCTCCTGGAGGGGTTCCCAAGCCCCCTTCCCCACCATCAGGGGCCAAGCACAAGGGCAGCGGGAAGGGCTCCTCTTCATCCTCCTTCACAGCTGGGGGTAGGAAGGGCAAGGGCCCTGCCCCCAGGCCTAGACTACCAGCACCTGAGGGGACCAGGTGTGCCACACCAACCAGCACACCCACTCAGCCATTCCCTGGCCCCAACCACACCAATGCAGCCCCCCAGAAGGGGAACTGTAGCTATGCACAGGCAGCTGCAGGGCAATCCACAGCCACAGGGCCTGGATCCTCCACTGTTGGCCTTTCCAGCTCGGGCAGGGGCCCCCCTTCCTGGCACTCACCAGCAGGCACGGGGTTGAAATGCCAACTGCCCAAGAAGGAGAACCTACATTCTAAGATCTGGGTGCAGGCCCTGGCTCAGGTGGTGGGGGCCCCCAAGACTGTGGCAGACTCCTGCTTTCATGGCCAGGGGGTCTTTTTCCTTGCCTTGGAGGCCACCGCACAAAAGGCAGTAGAGAGCCTCTAGAAGAGCTGGGGACCAGAGTGGTCCTCATCTCCTTCCTGCCTTATAGCCCCAATTGGGCCCATCTCCCCAATCTCCAAACCCTGGAGAGAGCTATCTCCCCAGTGGTAGCCTTCTTGCTGGAGTGTTAAGACCCCAGCCCCCACCACGTGCACTCATTCTGTTGTCAGGTCATGATCCAGCTGGCAGCAGCAGTGTGATTGGAGGCTGAGGGCTGCTTTGTGATTCCTTTTCAGGGGGCCCTAGTGAGGATTTTCTATGTGCTTGTGGACCTGTGATGCTTCAGGTGCCATGCCCCAGGGCCCTTGCATCATAAGTGCCCCATGGGCCAGGCGGAAAATGCATCCACAGGTCCCACTGGCAAGAGCGGTGCCCCTACCACCTGCACCTCGGGTTCCCCTGGCACCCCAGCCACAACTACCACCCCCCACCCCCATGAGCTCAAGAGACCATACCTCCCAACCAAGTTTGGTGGAGTCCCTCAGAGGGGGGCAGCAGCTGGGGGAGGAGAGGAAGCGGGGGCCCCCTCTGCCCCTAGCTGTGCCCCTGCTGTAACTGCCCCACCCTCGCAATCCTCAGCTTCTCCTACTGGAGCCTGTCCACCTGAGGACCACCCCATGGCTGAGTGGATGCAGGTCCCCTCTAGGAAAAGGCCAAGAGGAAGGCCTAGGAGCAGCTGAAGCCCTCTGATGTGGAGGACCGCCACCCCCCCCAACCATCACATGGGGACAAGGAGCAGCCCAGCTTCTGAGGGCCTCCCCAGCTGCTCCCAACACCCCACCCCCAGGTAAGAGTAAATAGGTTATCCCAGTGGAGGAGGCTTTGGGGCTACTGGACAGTCCTGAACAGAAGCCCATGGAGGAAGCCCCTCATTCTGCTGGGCAGGACCTACCCCCTGAACACACAGTTGCTGAGGCTGAGGTTGACCCAAAGGAAGGTCCAGCAGTGGACCCCTTCCCTCCTACAATGATCTGGGGGAGACAGGGGCCCTGGGTCTCACCTCAGTGAGCCCTGTGGAGGGAGGTCCCCTTTCCTGGGACCCTGAGGTAGACACCAAAGGATCCTGGTGCCTAAAGGATCTCTTCCCTCCCCCTCCCAAAAAAACCTCACTTCCAGCCTTCCCCATGGTCCTGCACCAGAGGGGTTCAGAATGTGGTCCCCTGATCAACAGACTGATCTTGTTGGGGGCACCACGCAGCCCCCCTGCCCCCAGGATTTCAGCTCTACCCATCTATCTTGTGAAGGAGCCCCACCCCACACTTATCCCCACCCCTGTCCCAAGAGGTTGCAGAGCTCTCCCAATCCTAATCAGAGTCTGAGCTCTTAGCAGACCGGAGGGTTCAGATGGTGCCTAAGGAGCCTGCAGACCAAGAGTAGGACTCCCAAAAACTGGCAAGGTCCATGAAGCCTGTGGACCTCTCGGTCCCAGCAGTCCCCAGGGGTGAGCTACTTGCATTTTTTTGACTGTGACTACACGCAGTGGTCCACCAGCAAGGTACAGCTCACCTTGGACTGCTGGGGAGGTTTTGACAGCATCCTCATCACTGCAAGGGTGCTGGCAGAGGAAGGCAAGGGGACCCAAAGCTGGTGGATTTTTTCCATCAGGCGGCCACTTACATTGGCACCCTCAACCCTCATGAATGTCTGGTCCTTGGCAGGGACTTTAATGTCACCCTAGACATGCAAGACCAGTCAGGCAGGGAATGGAACCAGGCTGCCATGGGCGTCCTCGGGGAGATCCTGATGAACTACTCCCTGGTAGATGTCTGGCATGCCTGTCACCCTACCAACCCCCCTGCCTTCACCTATGTGACAGTGGGGGAGGAGCAGGCATGCCACTCCCAGTCGGACGGGGTTTATATCTCTTTGCCACGCTTTGTCCCAACCCACACCTCTGGCATCTGGCCAACCCCTTTCTACCTTGTCTGGGACCAGGCCATGCTAGGGCCTGGACATCTGGGGTCAGCTTACTGACATTACACTGCCAGTCTACTGGAGGATGTGGGTTCAGAGAGGCCTTCCAGGAGTTCTGGCTAGCCTGGTGGGAGCAACAGGCAACTTTCCACTTGGCTTGAAGATGGTGGGACACTGGGGAAGGTGTGCATCCGGATTCTTTGCCATGGCTACACTTGGAGGCACACTCAGAAAAGGGAGGTGGTCCAGGACCAGCTGTAGCAGGAAGTGCTAGAGTGGGAGAGGTGCCTGGCCACCAACCCAACTAACCCATCCCTCTGCAGAGAGTGTAGGGAGAGGCAGAAAGAGCTTCATACTCTGGACGACCACCGTGCCCATGGTGCATCTGTCCACTTGTGCATCCAGCTCTTTTAGGGGAGAGGCTGCAGCTCCTGCTTCTTCTATGCCCTGGAGAGGAGGTGAGGGGCAAAGAAGTACATCACCTGCCTTCTGGTGGATGACAGGACCCCTCTCACAGATCCAGGTGAGATGCACTGGCATGTGCAGGCCTTCTATGAAGAGCTCTTCTCCCTGGATCCAACTGATGCTGAAGCCTGTCAGACCCTGTAAGAAGGACTCTTGCTGGTCAGCATGGGTGACTGGGACCACCTAGATGCTCCTCCCACTCAGCTGAATTTTCAGCTGCCCTCCACCTGATGCCTAGCAACAACAGGCCAAGCATTGATGGGCTTACCGCAGAGTTCTGCCGGGCCTTCTGGGACGTGCTCAGCCCAGACTTTGCCACAAACTGGGCTGAATCCGAGGGAAATGGAGAACTCCCCCTGTTGTGCCACAGGGCCATGCTAACCCTCCTTCCGGAGAAGGGGGATCCCCACGACCTGAGGAACTGGCATCCCATGTCTCTCCCCTGCACAGACTACATAGTGGAAATAAAAGCCATCTTGCTGTGCCTGTGGGCCATGCTGGCAGACATGATCCATCCTGACCAGACATGCACAATACCTGGATGGTCCATCTTTGACAACTTGTACCTGGTTCAGGACCTCCTGGAGCTAGCTGTCCAGGAAGGCCTGTCTTTTGCCCTCCTATCCTTGGACCAGGAGAAGGTGTTTGACAGTGGATCACGGGCACAATGCGGGCCTTTGGCTTCAGGCCCCACTTTGTGCAGGCTCTCCAGGTGCTGTACACCTCTGCAGAATGTTTGGTCAAGCTCAATTGGACCCTGTTGGAGCCCATCCCATTCAGGAGAGGGGTGCATCAAGGCTGCCCACTATCAGGTCAGCTGTATGCCTTGGCCCTGGAGCTCTTCCTCATTCTCCTGTGGAGGCAGGTGGTGGGGTTGATGCTTTGGGAGCCAGCAGTGCAGCTGGTCCTATCAGCATATACTGACAATGTACTCCTCATGGTCCAGGACTCGGGCAACCTGATGGAGGTAGAGGCCTGCCAGGCATTGTACTTGGTGACCTCCTCTGCCCAGGTCAACTGGATCAAGAGTCTTGTCCCGGCTCACTGCCACCCACGCTCCACAAGATTCACCTGGAGTGTGGGCTCAACTGCTCTACTTGGGGGTCTACCTGTCCCCCACAGACCCCTCCCCACCAGAGATGCTGCTGGTGGTGTCAGCGGTGGGGGCGGGGAGTGGTGAGCAGCAACCACCTGCAAGCGCTGCCAGCAGCGCTTTTCACAACGGGTGTACTGCCAATGTCAGGAGGTGCGTGCACCCCCTACATGTCGCCAACAGCCCCAGCATCTCTGCACTCACCGGATGTAGCAGCACCCATCAGTGCAGCGGAGAGCACCAGGGATCAGCCCCAGCCGCCTGGTACCCGAGCTACCACTGCTGCATCACAAGGGTGCAGCCCAGCTGACAGGGTGCCATGCAGCACTGGGGGCCACCTGGCAGTTTGGGGCCACTCAGGCTGAGCATGCCAGGCTCTGGGGGATAGCTGGAATGGCCCAAGTTGCCAGACAGTGCCAGGTAAAGTGTGGTGCCCTGCCAAATCAGACTGTACCCATGTGATGCAACAGCTACAGCATGGGTGCTAGGCGCCTGGGGCCGATCCTCGCTGCCCCCTGCTATCCTGTGCTGTGCAGAAAGGCTCTGCTACGAGGCTCTGAGGAGCCCTGACTACCACTGCTACTGCCGGTGAATGCAAGCTGTGCGGGGGGGGGACCAGGCAGGGGAGTGATCAGGGAGTGGGGGATGTGCAAGTCGGTGATTGGCTAGGATCTGGAACCAGCTTCCAAGAGAAGTGGTGCTGGCTCCTATCCTGGGGGGTCTTTAAGAGGAGGCTAGATGTACACCTTGCTGGGGTCGTTTGACCCCAGTACTCTTTCCTGCCATGGCAGGGGGTTGGACTCGATGATCAACACAGGTCCCTTCCGACCCTAGAAACTATGAAACTATAAGCAGGGGGAGCATTTTGGAAGCTGGAACCCATCAGGAAAGCTATCAGGGACTATGGCTAGGCAGACCCCCCTCCAATGGTCCCCTCTCCCCTTCTCCAGATTACCACCCCCATCCCCTTCTTCCCTGGCAAGAAGCTGGGTCCAGGTCCCTACAGCCTGCACCACTGCTTGCCCTGCATGAGCAGGCTGCTTGCTTCAGCACTGGAGCAAGGGCCAGCCATAGAGATGCTCTGGCTGGCTACCAGAGTGTCTCTGTAGAGGACTGAGCCTCCAGTTGCCTCAGAGCACAGTCCGGGACCATGCCTTGCCCCACTGTTTTGCAGCACATTTTTTTGACCCCTGGATATCCAAGGATCTAATTTTGCACTCACACTGCAAATTGGCAGCATGAGGAACTTTTTAAAATTTCTGTGCGTGCCTTTTGAAGCATCTTAAAGGGGTTTGAGCTACTGCAAGACGTATGTGCACTCTCATCCGGATGCATCCAGTGGAATCAAAGGTTGCTAAGAGGTGTAAAAAGAAAATCATTATTAACACCTAACCTTTGCCTAGGAGATCACAGAGCAGCAACACAAACAGAGGTAGAGTACCATATCCAGGCCTAGTAGTGAATTGAGAAGAGCTACAGAAATCGGAGGACTCCAAGTGATGCTAGAGCTGTTTGGTCAAACCTTCTCCAATTTTTTTCTAAAAAAGGGACGTTTTAAAAACAGGGTGGTGGTCAGCAAGATGGTTAATATCAAGGTATATTTTCTTCAACAAGTACTTAACAGTCCTTTATTTGAATGGATCTCTCACAAGGATGTGTAAACATCTATCCATAGTAGTCCCAACCCTTCATCTCCCGACCTGGCTGTTTTAACATGACAAGAAGAGCCTGATTCTATCTTACACAGTCCAGAAACAAAACTAATACTAGCTACCTCAATCCAAACTCCTACTGTCACAGGGATAGATCCTGCAGTCTGAATCTGATCTTTTTTCACATCTGAAGAAGGCAGGAAAAAAATATTGACACTGTTAGTGGAGACAACTTGAATTAAGCAAATTGCTCACCACAGTGCTTACTATCAAGACTTCACAAAAGCAGCGCTGAAAGAAAATTAAGTTGTTGGGGTTTTTTTGACCCACCATCCTAGTCAAAGCATTAAGACCCAACAGATCCTGCATGCTCCAATGAGTGACTGAACAATCCTGGCACCTTGGATGTAATCCCAACTGATGGAGTTTCCTTTTGTGTAAGGTCCACCAGAACGCTGAACTGAGGCTAGAGACAGCAGCCAAAGAACAGACAGAAATATGAAACCTAAACTCACTCTCCTGGGATCTAAGGAACTGGAATGCTGGACCCTATAGACTTCAAATGCTTATGTTTTATATACATTTTGGAAATGGGTACTGATTATTGCACAGTCTAGAAAGGTACAGCAGAGACGAAGTCCATCTAGAAAAGAGAGGTAGGCTCTGGCTTTTCCCCTGCATGCAATCACTTTTTTACAAAAACTGCCTTTCAACCATCATCGACCTCCCCAGGTCTGATCCCATACATAAGACATTTAGATATAGTTAAGCATGATCAGTATAAAATCTTTTTTTTTCTTCTCCAGTTCCAACTCACATCTGTCTTTCCCTGTTACTATGAAAGCTACCACCCTTCTCTGTTGAAGCAATGTTGTAGCCATGATGGTGCAGGAAATATGGGAAAAGCAAAGATTTCTGTGGATGATATAATTTATTGGACTGACTCCATGACTGGGATAGACTTAGGCAAGCTGGTCTAATAAAAGATATCACCCACACATCACTCCCTCCTCCTTGTCTGGGTCATTCAGTTATGTTCTTGTAGTCACTTTTAACTGCTCCATGCATACCCAGGCTCTGACCAGGAAATGCACATTTTTCCTCTTCAGAATGAAAAAAGTCCCACTTTACCATCAATCCTGACACTTGTCCGTGACATGGCAAACTTCTGCCTCCATTCTTCTGCCAATTGCCTTAGAATAGCTCTAACTATCAAGTGTTTTATATCTTGCTCATCATCATGGTATCTCACTTCATTAATAATAAGGCCAGTGGGAACCACCACAATCATCTATCTAAGTCTGACCTACTGTATAACCCAGGCTATAGGACCCCTCGAAGAATCTTTTAGAAAAATATCCAATATTAATTTTAAACATTCACAGTGACAGGAATCTATCATAAGCCTTGGTCAGTTACTCAGGGTTAATTAAACCCTATTTACATGTTTAGCCTGACAGTTAAACATGTGAACCTTCTTTCTACTCTGTATTCATCTAGCTTCATCTTTTATCCATTGAATCTCATTATACATTAGGATGGCGATCCCATGAACAAACTTTTGTTACCCAGACAAGTTTAAGGTCCTGTTACCCCCTAGTGCTTTCCTTTGATAAGAAGGCAGATTTAGTTCCTGGAGTCCTTCACTGTTTTCCAGTTATCTAATCACTGTCATGGCACTTCAGTGAAACCTCTTCAATTCATCAGTGTCTTCCTTGAAATGTTGACACCCCAACTGGACACAATACACCAGATGCACGCATGCCAAATACAACTCCTGCTCTATATTCCTCTATATGTTTATATTTATTTATCTACCAAGGATCACGTTAATCCTGCTGGCCAGAGCATTGCACAAAGAGCTCATATTCGGCTGATTATCCATTCTCAACCCCAAGTAATTTTTGGAGTCATTGCACCCTAACCTGCCACAGGGGATGGGGTCTGGCAGTGTCCTGCTCTTCCAAGTGTTGATAAAATGTCCTTGAGAGATCTAAGGAAGAGGACATGCCCCCTGCCACAGAGGATGCATGACCTTTCATTTAGCTGTATTGAAATAAATAGTTAACCTGGGGCAGCTTGCCAGGCAGTGCAGATTACTGTACATCAGTGGCCTCTGAAATAAGACATAAAGAGAGGAGAACCCTTTTTTTTTTTCCCCCTGAGCACAGCCCCTTCTAAGCACAGCTGGAGGAGGAAAGGATTCAGTTAGCACCCATCAAGTGCTATGTGAATGTGATTCTTTTTGTTCTGTGTTTGGACAGCACCTAGTAAAATAAGCTCTTTATCCAAGGTTAGGCTTCTTAATATTAGGGAAATAAAAATAACCAACAATACTTGGCAAAGCACCAAGTTATACACAGAGAAAAGATCAGCTTTATCAGAGGGAGGACCTTATAACTGGCTACATTAATGCTAGGAGAACTCAAGGCTAGAAGGCACCATGCTAGATCAGAGAAGTATAATACCGAAGACTGAACTGATGGTGTGAAGCACCCTTTTCCTATGCTAGGTCCTGAGTTCTGCAACCATAAAACAATCTCATGGAGTAGGACTCTGTAATTTAAGATCTGTGAAATATCATTTATTTTTGTTCACTCTTTTCTTTAAACTAACAAAATACAATTTTACTAGGGTCAACTTTTTATGTCCACCTTTTACGTAAGAATTATTTAACAATCTGTCATATTCAGCTGCCCAAATACAAGTCAATATATGCTAAAACCCTCCAGCCTTCACTCTACTACCTCCTCAAATCCAACCTAAGCTGCTTTTCACACCATCAGGTGCATAAAACAGAGGTCACCTGTTGCCAAGCAATCCTAAAGAGAGCCAATCTCTTTAATTTGCATAAAATATTAATGTGAAAAATTGCACATTAGGCCCTAATGTGCCTCAAAGAGTCCCTGTGAGTTGATTTCTCATCCCTTTGCCACAAAGCTATCAAAATATGGCTTGTTTTGGGGAGCTTATTATCTGGCATTCTCAAAACGTAGCCAAGTCAGTCTAGCTTCCTGCCTGTGCTATCATGCAACCACTAGTTATTATCAGCGGTACACCATTAAAGATGTTTTTGGCTGATACCGATGGCCAATTATTAACCAGCCATATCAGTAAGTCTGAAGGGGTAGGGGAAGGGTCATGGGGAAAGGAAGAGGCATGGGGGAGCAGATTGAGGCCCACACAGTGAGGAAGGGACGTGGGCAGGGGTAGGCACTGCCCAGCCAAGGTGGTGAATGTGATCCCACTAGGTGTTGGCCAGAGTTGCAGGCGGCTCATCTGGGGGGCATGGGGTGGCTGGGGAGGGGGCATGGCTCTCCACCACTACATGCACCCCCTAGGGAGGCATAAGGGGGCATGTGCCTAGGCTGCCTGCTGCAGGCTCAGAGCCAGGGGCTGCATTGGCCTCTTCCCGGTGGGGGGGGAAGGGGGCTGGGCCAGGGCTGCACTTGGGATGGGTGGCAGCAGTGCTGGGAGGCATGGCTACAGGATGGACTACAGCCACCCCAAAATTCCCAGCACCACTGCTGCCCACCCCAAGCACAGCCCAGACCCACACACCCCTTTCCCCCGCCCCCCAGACTTACCCTCCAGACACTGCTCTACAAGCTGCTGGGCTACATTCTTGGCTGCGTGCATGCTGTGGCTGCATGCATGCACGTGGCATTTATCAGTGCCGTTATCAGCTACACCAGCCAGAAAAAGCCGTCTGCTGATAATGTTAACTTTCCTTTTATCAGTGCCAATCTAATATGCCACCAATATATTGGTGCACCTCTAGTTATTACATCCACTCCAAGACCTCAGAATTCTTCAGTCTACCTGACCACTTTATTCTATAAAATGAACTGTTGGCATCTGCACTGAAAGCTGTTAACTGCCCTGGGATAGATTTGTTGCTCTTCCATGATTCCTGGAATATGCCTTGGAATGGGATTTCTTGTGGTGTCATTTCCAACAATGACCCTGAAATTGTTTTCAGTTGTAACACCTCTTTTTAATGGTTAAAACATGCGTGTTCTTTTCACATGTATAGCAATAGGGCCTAAACACTTGTCCACAGATCACTGTAAACACTAAGTGGTCCACAGCTGGTCCCCTTTCCAAAAATTTAATAAGACACGTGCATTGTGGTCTTAAGAAATGTTGAGGGTGGACAGCTGTCCATTATTAATCTAAAAAGCAGAGACCACTGACATCTGGTAACTGAGCTGTCAGGATTATTTGGTGATCAAAACTAAAACAGCAAAGCTCTTCAGGGGACTACTAGCAGCAGGAGCAGTGTGTAGGATGCACAACCCCAAAACACTGGAGATGCTATAGGGCTACACCACAGTTCTCAGCCATCATTCAGGAGATTTTAACTGGAAGAGCAGTGTGTCACAAAACAGTGAGGTCATTACTAGCAAAAATGTGCAAAATACATGAGCAGGATCTTGTAGACTAGAAGTGTCAAATTTATCTGGCCCCAGAGGCCGGATGAGTAGTATGGAGCTGATGCACAGGCCAGATCAGGTCAGTGGACTTGCCTTCCTCCCCATCCTGCATTCCAGATCCAGTGCATGCAATGTCCACCCCAGCCAGACCAAGACATGCAGCTCCTACTCTGGCTAGTCCAGGACAGCACTGCACACGGCATTCATGCAGAACTAGTCTGGGATGCATGCTGTATTCAGCACCTGCCCCAGCTGATCCAGGATGCATGGTGCATGCAGTATCTACCCCAGCCAATCCTGGATTAGGCAGAATAGGCATCACATGAAGCTTGAGTTCGAAACCAGCCAGAACGAGTGCCAAGCGGAGTGTGGGTCCTTGGCCAGCTGGAGCAGGCACTGTAATGTGTCCCAGACTGGCCAGGGGAGACATTGCATTAAGTACAGATCCCAGGCTGCCCACAGGAGGTGCTGTGCTCATCACATGTCCTGGGACCTGCATGTGGGGCTGGTCCAGAGCATGTTTCATGCATCATGTGGGTCAGTGCTGGTCCCAGAGGCAGCTCCAGGGGCCAAATGATGGGGATCTGCAGGCCAGATCCAGCCCATGGGCCATATCTTTGACACCCCTGTTGTAAGTCAGGACCAAGGATCATCTATAGATTTGGGAGAGATCCCCTGGGGTGGGAATACCAGAGATTCTGCCAGTGAGGATGAATTAAGTAAACTGATGCTGTTTCTCAAATGAACAAGGGAATCTTTCAAAAGTCCAAGTTATGTTATCAGAGTCGCTTGCTGAAGCTGTAAATTTTTTGTTGTCAAGAACATCATCTCCACTGGAAAATATCTTGTTAAGCAGAGGAAAAAAATAAACCTTCTTGCCTTTTATCAATTTTCTGGGCACACATATTTATATGGTGCCCATTCATCACATGGTGTTTAGCACAGAATTAGAACTGGCTGAAGGAAATCCATTCTATTTTTCAACCACTTTCAAGACTATAGATGATCCTCAGTCCTGACTTACAACAGGGGTGTCAAAGATATGACATATGTTAGTTTCTTACTTTTTCTGGCTCCAAATAAACTTTGGTGTATCAAAGAGATGAGAGGTCTTGTCAGGGTGTTGAGTCAAGGCAAACCAAACCCAGCTAACTCCTGCAAGGCTAGGCTTTCATGTGTCCATAGCGTGCTTCCCTCCCCCATCTCTTCACAGCAGTTTCCACCATTTTCTAACATCATTTAAGTTTCTAAAGTAATTTCTTTTTTTAAGCAAAGCATCTACCATATGTTCCACCCTGAAAGGGGTAATTGTTAACAGATAATTAAGACACTGCAGTGAACACTGGGAGATTCCTTTCCTCAGCCCTACACATTATCCTGTCTCTGTCCCTCTTTCAATACAGCTTTGAGGGCTCTGCTTTTCTAACTTCCTTCTCAGGAAAAAAAATGAAAGAGCCACTAAAGTGACCCTCTTCACAGCTCTCCTTTCTTTTCATTTATTTTTCCACACCCAACAATAATCATGGCTTGATGCTGGCCTGCTGTTCTCATCTGTCACTGGATTGAGGATTTCAGGAACACATCCTGTCCCATTCAAAAACTTCCCAGCATTTAAAAGAACAGATATGGAGAGAAAACAGAGCCAGAGATATCACAGGAGGCATGGAGGTGACCAGTCCAGGTTCTTCAACTAAACTCACTGTTAAATTAGCCACAGGCTGGCACAGAAGGATTCTGTTTTCTTTTTTCACTGGAATTTGGTTGTACTCATTTCCTCATTTATTGTACTTATTTTGCTATGCTGACCAATTCTTACTGTCCAATCTGTTTGCCATTTATATATATCCGTTTGCCATTTGCTCATTGGACTAGAAGCGTCCAAGTGCTGGACAACTGAAGGTACTGTCCACTTCATAGGATTGAGCCCATGCTAATCAACAGAGTAAGGATTCACTTGTAAGGATTTGACTAAAAATTATTCCTTCAGTATTATATGATGCTAATGGAATAACTTCTGCAGGCACCTACAGGTAAATCAATTACTGGCTGGTGGGAGCTTGAATTAAATTTAAGTATATTGGCCTATTTAGGGACTAAAACATATATAACACTGTTTTCCCTTTCCTTGCTAATTTTGGAATCTCTGTTTTCTGTGGACCTGTATCAACAAACACATTTCCTGAGGAACTTTGATCCACATTCCAAATGAATGCAACCATAACTGTGCACCCAAGGTTAATTCAGATGTACAGTTTCAGAAGACAGTGTTTTTGGGTGCTCCAGACTTAGCATGTGCACATGTAAATCTATAAAATGTAAATATTTAATTAAACAAAGAAAAGCATGGAAAATATAAACATTTTAGCACAACAGCAGCAACAGAACTGTGCTTTTAATGGTGAAATTTCTATAAACTAAAATAAAAAGTATAAGACCCTAAATACTAAATGGATGTGCAGGTTTAATATTACAAATAAAACTGTATTTTCTGTTCTTTTCTTAGTTCACCCGAAGACTCTATTCAATTAGTGTTGCTTTCCCTGAAAAAGTTAATTAAAATATTTAAGTGCTTAAAATAGCATGGGGATCACAGAACACTTCCTGTAGTACACTGAAAGTCAGCTACTGATTTATAACATTATCTAATTATTTTTGTCAAGATTTGGATTTTTCAGCTCATTCTGGTTTTTGGTGGATTTTTGTTATATTGGATATATGTGCTCTTATAGGAATGATGAAGGAGATATATGAAGAGATGTAGTAATTATTGATTGTATGAATATGGCAGGTTATAGTTGCTTCAAAAGCACAATTCTAAGTCTAATATTGAATCTAGACAAAAGTCTTGAAGCTTACTATAGTTTTTTTCATCTTGTTAGATTCACCTCATCACATCATTGAACTGAATTTAATTTACTTGCAGTTCGAGTTTAATTTATAGATTCATAGACTTTAGGGCTGGAAGGGACCTCATAAGATCACTGGGTCCAGTCCCCTGCCCAAGGGGCAGGAAGTCAGCTAGGGTCAAAGGATCCCAGCAAGATAAGCATCCAAGTGTTTCTTGAAGATGTAACCACCTCTGGGGGGATTCTGTTCCAGGCCTTGGGGGCTCAGTCAGTAAAGAAGTTTTTTCTTATGTCCAGCCTAAAACGTTCTTCCAAGAGTTTGTGACCGTTGGACCTAGTCTTCCCATGGGGTGCCCTGGTGAACAGACGTTCTCCCAGTTCATGGTGCACACCCCTTATGTACTTATAGGCTGCCACCAAGTCACCCCTGAGCCTGCACTTCTCCAGGCTGAAGAGTCTCATGGCCCGCAGCCTCTTTTCATAAGGCCTGTTCTCTTACCCTCTGATCATGCACATGGCTCTCCTCTGGACTCTCTCAAGCTTCTCCACATCCTTCCTAAATTGTGGAGCCCAGAATTGGATTCAGTACTCCAGTTGCAGCCTCACCAAGGCCGAGTACAGTAGGAAGATGGCATCCTGGGTCTTGTTCGAGATGCATCAGTAGATGCAAGCCAGAGTTTGATTGGCATTGCCAGCTGCGGTATCACATTGGTGGCTCGTCTTCATCTTGTGGTCAGTCATGACCCTCAAGTCTCTTTTGGTCATAGTGCTAGTGAGTGTAGCATTGCAGTTCAATCTTGCAGTTCAGTCTTTCAAAACAAGCATACACGCATGTGGCTATCCAAGGTATACACTGCACACTTTAACAAACACCATAACATTGGAGATACAAAACACAAATCCTCCGAATTAGTGTCATTTCTCCTCTTTCTATGCCTCACCATACTAGCTTCAGTTGATGGAGGTGTACACCATGTTGGATCTCGGAAACCCTCTGATTCTCTCCAACGTCACTTGCTTAATGCAAAAGGGCTTGCTATTGTGGCATTATAAATACCTTATAAAAAGAGACCTTGAGTTTATCCCAAGTCTGATGGAGGGGGAGGGGGGCGGGCTTTGATTCCCATCAAAATAGCTGTGGGACAGTTATTTACATATGAATGAAGCTTGACTAGCAATGAATTCAAATTAGCTTGATTTGTCTTGGGGGTGAGGAGGGAGAAAGTGTTATCTCAGTACTTCACAAGTACTTCAAGTAGGACAATGGACTTGTACGTCTGTAGCATCCTAAAATAAAAGGTTTTGTGCCTGGAGAAATCCCACATCTGGTTTTAGCCTTAGTGAATAGATGGTGCTAGACATCCTGAGTTTTGGCAACAGTTGGACAGTCTGCTCTCAGATTAGGCCATGAAGATAGTTTGCAAGCACAGTGACTATTTTCACTGATACAAAACACATTAAGCTGGAAAAATAATACATACCATACATACCCTTTCCCAAATAATAGTTTTCCAAAATGAGGGTGTATGTCTGAAGCAGGGAAGCTGATAGGAGTATGGAGATGCTGGAAGACAGCTATTGCTTCTTGTCCATCTCTTCCCTCCAGCAGCTGCATGGAGGGAGGGGCAGAGTACAGCAGGACCAAATCCAGGGGTGCACTAGCACCACACTTTGATTCCTGCTTCACCCAAATTTTAAAACCAGGTCCCCAGCAGCAGCAGTGGTATTTCTATTCAGGCAATGCTAAGGAAGTCAATTGCCTTCATGGATCCTTATACCAAAATCTACCTGATTGCTGTTAATTGAGCTTTTATTCCACAGGTCTTAACAACCCACTCACCTTTTTTGATAGGCTTATTGTTTGACTAATCAAGCTATCAGTCCTGGGGCTGGTTTTGTCAATGTCTTCATCAATAATCTAGAAGATGGCATAAAGTGCACCCTCAGCAAGTTTGCAGATGACACCGAGCTGTGAGGAGTAGTAGATACACTGGAGGGTAGGGCTAGGTTCAGAGTGACCTAGACAAATTGGAGGATTGGGTCAAAAGGAATCTTCATCAGCGACTTGGATGAGGGAGTGAAATGTACTCTGTCCAAGTTTGCAGATGACACTAAGCTATGGGGCGAAGTGGACACGCCGGAGGG
>NW_017728920.1:5884257-5899511 GCF_001723895.1 Crocodylus porosus | reverse complement strand
AGCACTCTTTCCTGCTTATGCAGGGGGTCGGACTCGATGATCTATTGAGGTCCCTTCCGACCCTAGTATCTATGAATCTATGGAATCTCATGAGGTTCAACAGGACAAGAACGAAGTCCTGCAGTTGGAATGGAACAATCCCATGCACTGGTATAAAGTGGGGGCTGACTGGCTGGGCAGCATTTCTGCAGAAAAGGACTTGGGAGTTGCAGTGGGCAATAAACTGAATATGAGCCAGCAGTAGGGCCCTTGTTGCCAAGTAAAATAATGGCATACTGGACTGCATCAGTAGGTGTGTTACTAGTAGGTCAAGGGAAGTGATTATTCCCCTCTATTCAGCATTCATGAGGTCATGGGTAGCTAGTGCCTCCTGAGTCAGGGGGGCACTTGCCCCCCCCACAGTGGCTAGTCAGCAACCAGGGGGTCCCCCGTAACTGATCGCGGCATGATGGGGGTGGAGGGGTTTGTCCCCCATGGCTGATTGTGCCAACCTGGAAGTGTCAGTGGGTCAGCACACCGCTGGCACTTCCAGGTCAGCGTGATTGGCCGCAGGGGACTCCCTCCCCATCAGTGTGATCAGCTGTGGAGGGGCCATGAGGATTGCTTCTGCTGCTGCCCCCACTCCACAGCCAGCACTCTGAGGGGGGGCACCAGAACTCTCACCTGCCCCCTGCCTGTCACCTAAGCATGGAACTCTGGCTGTTAGGGGGTGCACCAGTGTGGTCAGGGGGTGCACGGGCACCCCCTATGCATCACCACTGCATGTGGCCACTAGGGCTGTGCAAAGCTTCGGATCACTATTTGGATTCAGAGATGATTCAGATGATTTGGAGGATGAATCTACAAATCTGAATTGAATTGCTGGAAGCTTTCAGCTTTCCAAATTGGTTTGGAGCTTCCGAATCGATTCGGAAAAGATTCGCCGATTCGACCATAGGGTATAATGGGGAATCAATGAAATAGCTATAACTTTGTTAGCGTTTGGCTGATTTATATGAAACTCGAAGAGATGGTACTTCTGCTGAGATCATGGTGAATACTAAGTTTCAATGGGATAGGTACAGCAATTTCTGGGAAACTACCCCTCAAATTTCTGAAAGCAAAACTCATGTCACGTGTGTGTGTTAAGCCACAGGGGGGGTAAAAACTGCAGGGTTGGTAGCTATTGTTGAGGCCACAAATTCTGCCAAGTTTCAAGGAGATAGGTAAAGGGATTTCTGGGAAACTGCACCGCAAATTATTGAAAGCAAAACTCATATCACATGTGTGGGTTAAGTCACAGTGGGGCCTAAACTGCAGGCATGCTAGCCCCTGCTGAGGCCACAAAGCCTGCCAAGTTTCAAGGAGATAAGTGCAGGGGTTTGGGGGAAACTGCACCTCAAGCTGCAGACAAGCAAAACTCCTGACATGGGTGACACTGTGTGTGTTTAAGGCACAGCAGGGTGAAAGCTGCAGGCCTGCTAGTCCCTGCTGAGGCCACGAAGTCTGCCAGCTGTCAAGAAGATAGGTGCAGGGGCTTCTGGGTTCTGGGGCCCTGCACCTCTAGCTGCTGACAGGAAAAACTCATGTCATGGGTGCTTGTGCAACTGTGTCTGTCTTGGAGCACAGGGGGTGAGGGGAAAGACCAGGCCCCTATGGCAAGACCAGGCAGCAGGGGTATCCATGATGCCCCTTGGTGGCAACGCATCACCTGCCTCACTCTGTCTCCTTGAGGTATCCTTCCCATTCTCCCTTCCTGCCACACCTTGATAGAAGTTGTGGCATACAGGAACACTGCCCCTAGGGTCCCAAAGTGTGCTGATCAGCCAGCTTGCCCTTCTAATGCTGAGCTAGTCCTAGTCTTGCCCCTTGGGCACTAAATGGTAGTCTCCTGGCCGTATTAGTGCCCCAGGGCACCCATCACCTTATGAGCTATGTTAATGACCACTGTCCTCCCCTGTAGCCATGCCCATGCCTCACATACTTTTCTCTCAATCTAGACACCAGTTTCTACAGGTTTCAGCCCTTGTGGTTTTGGCATGTGCCTGTCTTGTTTTACGTTGGGACTCAGGCTTGGACCTACTTGGTCACAGTCTGTCCCTGATCCTCTGGTCCTTCACGGGGTTAAGCCCTCATGGAAGGCAATTCCACAAGTCACTTCTAGTCCTCTCGGTTTTGGCTCTGTCTCTTATCACTGCCCTACACAGGGCTCAAATCCCAGAGTGCTGATAACTAGGGCTGTGTGAAATGGCACTGTTCCATTTCAACTTCCATTTCAACGTTTCAATGGAACAGTGTTTTGTTTTGAATTTCATTTCAATTTGAAATGGCTCTTCCATTTCATTATTTGAACCAGTTTTGCTATTTCAATGTTTCGCCCATAGGCTATAATGGGGAAGCATTAACAGCCTATAACTTTGTTATTTCTTGCCTGATCCAGATGAAACTTGCAGGGATGGTAGCCCCTTCTGAAGTCAGGAAGCCTGCCTACCAAGTTTCAAGGAGATAGGTGCAGGGGGTTCTGGGAAACCACCTCAAAGTCGTGAATGCAAAGCTCGTGTCACTTGTAAGTGTGAAGGCATGGGGGGGAGGTGTGAAAACTGCAGGGATGGTATCCCCTGACAAGGTCACAAAGCCTGCCAAGTTTCAAGGATATAAGTGCAGGGGGTTCTGGGAAACTGCACCTCAGGCTGCTGGCAGGCAAAACTCATGACATGGGTGAATGTGTGACTCAGGCTTTGTGGCTTCAGCAGAGGCAGCCATCGCTGCAGTTTTCACCCCCTATACTCTAACAAAGACAACCAGCTTTCAGGGAGATAGGTGCAGGGGGTTCTGGCTTCTGGGACCCTGCACCTCAGGCTGCTAACAGGCAAAACTCGTGACATGGGTGGGTGACACTGTATGTGTGTTAAAGTGCGCCCTAACTGGTGCTGGGACCTCTACGTGACACAGTAGTGTGCCCCAATGAGGCTTATTCTCTCCTATAGCCTCAGCCCAGTCCACCACTTTAAATGACAACAGGTAAAATAATAACTTAGTGAGAGGCAGCACAGCAGTATCAGCAGCATCTCAGGCAGCCAAATTATCATAGAGCCTTTCTTTTTATAAAATAATTGAATAAAAGTACAGATATTATGTTGGATATATATGAATGATGTGTTACTTGTGGTGTGTGATGGATTATGTTGTGTTTTCATGTTCATATGTTTATTATTAAAAAAATGGAACAGTTACAGAAATGTATTTTAGCAAGCTTTCCGGTTGAAAAACCCTTTGTCAGGCTGAGTAAGCGCCTGCAGTTGGTGTGTCTGTGTGCTGTTCCTGGATGGAAGGAATAGTAAAGAAGCCAGAGGCTGGCATCTGATGCAGTCTAGAAAGCCAGTCAGTGAAAATGGAAATGGAGGTGTTAGGGGGTGAGGGACAGGCTGGAGTGGGGGGGAGGGGGATGTATCAGCACAGGCAAGAGTGCAGCCTTCATTTCATCAGCCTCCTAGGCATAGAAACTCATGGAGTCAGTATAGTGGAATTCTGACATGCTACAACCTGCTGGACATCTAACTTCACAGGTACCTCTGCACTTTTACCTATGCTGCTACATCTCCCTTTCCCTTCCCCTCTGCCCCCCCCCCCACGACCCCCAGCCTATTCCTCACCCCCTTAAACTCCATTTCCATTTTCACTGACTGGCTTTCTAGCCTGCATTGCATGCCAGCCTCTAGCTTCTTTACTATTCCTTCCATCCAGGAACAGCACACAGACACACCATCTGCAGGTGCTTCCTTAGTCTGACAAAGGGTTTTTCAACCCAAAAGCTGGCATCCCAGGCAGATAAGCTGAGCTCACCTGAAGCTTCACAACACCACTGCAACCAGCAAGCCTCAGACCTGTCAAAGACGTGATGGGTCTGGGCTTTCCCCAGCCAGGACTCTGTGTGTGCATGTGGTAGCTAGAGATTATGGCACCTCCTACCTGCCTTTCACCAGGGGATCCTCGGTCCTGGCATTTATGGGGCTGCCGTGCCACCATCAGTCTCACTAGGCCTCCCTGACACTGGCAGAGTGCAGTTTTAGTGGTCATGCCCAGGACCTGGGGTCTTCTCCTTCCCCATAGCCCCAGCCCATACCTCCAACGTCATCCTGGCATGGGATCTCAGCAGGGACATGTTCTTCCCCTGCTGGCTGGTGATACAGCATGTGCCCCCTTCAGCTCTGAGAGCAGGACATTAAACAGCTTTTAAAAAATGAGAAAAGGAAGTAGATGTGGATGGAGGGTGGCATTTATTCCATCTGTACCTGGAGCTCAGGGAACCCCATCAGTGGGAGGTTCACCTTCAGGAACACCAGCTGCTCCACCAAACCAGGATCCAAGCAGGTGCAGTAGGGTGTCACTACATTTCCAGCGATGCGGAACACCCTCTCACTTGGAACACTGCTTGGTGGACAGGACAGGTGCTCACGGGCAACTGTGGCTTCCCAGTAGGCCAAGGGGTTGCACAGCAGTGCTTCCACATCCTCAGCAAGATAGGCAGCCACCAAGGCCTGAGTGCTACCTGCCTGATGGTGGGGTCTGGTGGCTCTGGACCCCACCATAAAAGCCACACTGGCAGCACCTGTGGTGGAGGAGGAGACTGGCTAGTGGATGGTGAGCTAGCATGAGACAGTGGATCCCCTTGTTCCTCATCCCCCCACCTCTGCTGTTCTGCCTCCAAGACTTTCTTCACTAGCACCTCCATCCACTGATTCAGGGTTTGGTTTCTGCATACACTGCCCTTCACCCATCGGTCACACATGGTGGCCAGCACATGGACCGTACTGGACCACAAGGGATCAAGCCATTTCCTGATGCCCTCCTTCAGCCGCCTCACCAGTGCCTGGATATCTGGTGACAATGGCTTGCCCCAGCCAGGAACATTGATCTCCTGTAAGTTCTCCATGTGGCTCTGAAGTTCCCCCACTACAGGGATTACCTGGCTAAGGAGGGCATCACCAGTGCTAAGGGTCTCATTGGCCTCAAGGAAGGGCTTGAGGACCACCATGATCTGTGAGATGATAGTTTCATAGTTGGTAGGGTCGGATGGGACCTGAGCAAATCATCAAGTCTGACCTCCTGCCATGGGAGGAAAGAGTACTGGGGTCAAACGACCCCAGCAAGGTGTTCATCTAACCTCCTTTTAAAGACCCCCCAGGGTAGGAGCCAGCACCACTTCTCCTGGAAGTTGGTTCCAGACCCTAGCCACCCTGACAGTGAAGTAGCACCTCCTGATATCTAATCTGACTCTACCCTCTGCCAGCTTGTGACCATTATTTCTTGTCACTCCTGGTAGTGCTCAGGGGAACAGGGACTCTCCCAATGCCTGCTGGTCCCCCCTGACTAGTTTGTAAACAGCCACTAGATCCCACCTCAGCCTTCTCTTGTGGAGGCTGAACAGGTTCAGGTCCTGTAGCCTCTCCTCAGAGGGCCTGCCTTTCTGCCCCCTGATCATGCGGGTGGCCCTCCGCTGGACCCTCTCCATGTTGGCCACATCCATCCTGAAGTGCGGTGCCCGGAACTGGACTCAGTACTCCAACTGCGGCCTAACCAGTGTCTCATAGAGGGGGAGTATCACCTCCTTGGACCTGCTTGAGATGCATCTGTGGATGCATGATGAGGTACAGTTGGCCTTCCTGACCACGTCCCCACACTGTTGGCACATGTTCATCTTGGCATCAATAATGACTCCAAGATCCTTTTCTGCCTCTGCACTGATGAGAAGGGAGTTCCCCAGCCTGTAGGTATGCTGATGGTGCGGGACTCGTCTCTCACCTCAGCTTGAAGGAGAGCGCACCGACAGCCTGGCTGCTCGCACTAGTGTCCTTTGAGGGAGAGGTAGGCATGATCACCACACTGGCTGCTCCAGATGTCTGAGGTGAAGCGTAAGGCCACCTGTGGACCTGCCTTGTGCAGCTCCTCCCTCAAGTACTCCCTGCATGCCTCATACAGGGAGGGCATCACCATCCAGCTGAAGGTGGTGCATGTGCACACTTGGTAGGATGGGGCCACAAGTGCCATGAGCCTCCTGGACCCTGGCCATTCAGCTAAGGAGAAGGGCTGGCCATCAACAGCAAGCATCTCCTTAATGCTCTGGGTGATCTCACTTGCCCTTGCAATGCACCCCACTTTCGGTCCACCTTTCTCCCACTGTTCCAGGGTGGCCTACCGCTGCTTTGGAGGGATGAGGGCTTTGGAGCGAGAAGGGGATTTTCCTTTGGGAATGTTCTCACTGGTGCTAGGCTGAGGAGGAGCAGGAGCAAGAGCAAGGGCATCAGCATCAGCATCCCCATGGTGCTCATGTGTTTTGTTCCCTAGCCCTGGCTGGTTTTGGCTCAGCAGTGCAGGCAGATAGCATACATGAGATCATCTGCCAGCTTAAAATGATCCCAGACCACACTACCTGCTTGATTCTGGGGTGCAGGTACAGGCAGAGGCACAGCAACAGGAGGAGAGGGCTCAGCTGACCCACTTGCCTCCACCTCTATGTCAACCTCCTCCAAAGTGCCTTCTGGGTAAGGAGACCTGGCTCTAGGGGAAACTTGAGGGGTGTGGAGCACAAACTCAGATGATTCCCCCTCCTTACCCAGAATTTCCCTTGCTAGGGCACTGAAATCCAGGTCCAGCTTCAGCTCTTCCTCTGGCACTGGAATGCTCAGCATGGAAAGTGAAATGGGGTGGAGTAGGCTGTCATACTGATGCTGGTGCTGCTCCTTGTTGTCGTCATCATGGTGGTGGTGGTGGGGTGTTATGGCTGGTGCTCAAGGAGGGGATGCAGTCTTAAGCACAGGCAGTGGCAGTAGCACTGCTTCTCTCTCCTTGCTGCTTGTGAAAACCTCATACCTTCTAGCTGGAGGAAAGAGACTGCATCTCGGTTTGCTGGGGTGGGGGTGGCTTACACCTCTCCCTCTCCCCCCTCTTTCTGCCCCTCCCTGAAGGCTGGCCACCTGCCTTTCCACCATGCTTCATGGTGTGTTTTTTTCTATATCTTTTTTCCTATATAAATTCTATAATGTATGTATGTATGCTGCAAAACTTTAAATGTATAGAAATAAAATATAAATGTATTTGCCTTCCTATATAAATTAAATTCTATAGTGTGATCCTATCCAATATAATTATAAAAGTCAAAAGAATAAATCAATGAATATAATAATAAAATAAAACTGCTAGAAGAAAGAAAAAGCCAAAAAGGTATTCTGAAATCCCTTTTGTTAGCCTGACCTAGGCTAGCAAGTAGGAATCATTCAAATCAGAGCTATAGCCTTCGTTGTCTGACACTGAGCTGCTGGAACACACAGCTCAGTAACTGACACCAAGGCAGAAAGCAGCCCAGGTCAAACAATGCTGCCTTTTATGGCTGTTTTTCCATCCCTCCTCCAGAGCACCGGGACTGGAAGGGACCTCAGGGAAGGATGACAGTCACTGGCCAGCTACGCAGTCAATATGAGAGCAGTCCTTCCCCCTCTCTGTCCCCCTCTTCCCCCTCCCTCTGCTTACTTTCTGTTTCCCCGCAGCCAAGCCCAGCTTTAACTTTGAAACTTGAAATGTTTCAAAAATTTCAAAATGTTTAACTGCCCTTGTTTTGTTTCAAGTCTGTTTCAAAATCCTCTGTTTCATTTCAATTTCGCTGTTTCCAGCTTGAAATGAGTTGAAACAGCATCAAAACAAAAAAGATGGCAAAATTTCACACAGCCCTACTGATAACCTTTCCTTCAGACACAACCTGGTCTTCTGGTATTAGTTGTTTCTAGGTACAGTGGAAAAAAAATACACAGTCCCTCTAGGTATCCAGAAAACAAAGATCAAACAGAACTCAAAATCATCCCCACCCTGGGACAAACTTAAAGTAAAGCAAAAGAAAAAGGAGGCTTCTCTGCCTACATAACAGGGCTCTCCTTACCACCCCCTCCCCCCAACCCACCCCACTTGTTCCACAGGAATGTGTCTGGGAGGTCCTCTCCCTCCCTCAGACAGGACTATACTGATACTGCTGGCCTGAGGATCTAGGAACAGACATTACATATAAACCGGTTTAAGTGATCAGAAACTGGTTTAAACCTGTAATAGAACACATGTTCAGTGCACATAAATCAGTCTGAAAATGGCTGAAACTGGTTTAAATTAAATCAGACACGCCCATCATCGCAGGACGCTCTCTGAGCTGGGCAGAGCTCTCTGCTCCACAGTAAGGCTGGCCCCTCCCCTCTTCTCCCTGGCTGCAGCTCATCTGCCTGGCTTCTGTTCCCCCCGTCCCCTCTATGCAGGGATTCTGCCATCCCCTCTGTCTTACACAGACACACAGTATTAGCTAGCAGACCACATGCTGGATATAGTCCATGCTGTGGCAGCCAGGACAAAGACAGAATCAACAGGTAGCTGGTATTGTCCCTCTGTTGTTTACTTAATGGGGTGATAAACACTGAGTTAGGGGTGATAAACACTGTGTTATCAATTCCCTGCTGGGCTACTTGGTGGGGGGGAGGCTCCCTAATTAGAGCATCCTACCAGGGCCTCAGCTCAGCACAACTGAATGGAAGGGAGGGCTGCTCTAACACCCGCCAGCTTCTAGCCTGAGCCACTGCAGGCATATGCCTGCATTTTTTCAGTCAGTCCAGAGGAGATGTCTTTACAATTACAAACTGGTTTAGCCTAGCCAGGTTAACTAACCTGCAAAGATTCAATCAATTCAGGCTCGGGTTTTTTGAATTTCTGTCTTAGCCAGGGTGGCTATTTTATACTCTTAATCCCCTCTCCTTCTGGCCAGTCCATCCTACCATAGTGCACAAGCCCAGGGTTCTCTCATTGAGTGGCCCTACCCTGCTTGGGTTTGGTGTACTGGCAGGGCTACTGGTGACCGTGGAAAACCTGTCTCCACTCCATATATTGTTTTTGTTTGCAGTTCCCCCTCTCTGAGCGGCAAATATTCTACCCTTAAAGGGCCCTCTCAGGCCCTGCTTGTCCCCCAGCTTTCTCCCAGTAATAGGGTAAGGGTCCCTGCTACACAATCCCCCCGCTTCCTTTATCCTCTCTCTAGGGGGTGTATTCTCCTTTGTGTCCTCTTCGTCTTCGTGTTTTCAGAAGAAGTCATCTGCATTTAGGTTCTGCTTCCCTGGACGATGCTTTCTCAAAACACAGTAAGGTTGTAAGCTCAGGGAAAATCTTGTAAGTCTTGCATTAGCTATTTTCATAGACTGTAACTTGCACAAAGGGGTGTGATTTGTGACAGAATTAACTGCCAGCCTAATAAGTAATGTCCTAACATTTCCACCAGCCACTTGATCTCAAGGCATTCCTTCTCAATAGTGGAATAGGCCCTTTCACAGATTTCATAGACATTAGGGCTGGAAGGGACCTCATAAGATCATCGGGTCCAGCCCCCCACCCAAGGGGCAGGAAGTCAGCTAGGGTCAAAGGATCCCAGCAAAATAAATGCCCAAATGTTTCTTGAAAGTGCCCAGAGTAGGTGCTTGCACCACCTCTGGGGGGAGTTTGTTCCAGGCCTTGGGGACTTGTACAGTAAAGAATTTTTTCCTTATGTCCAGCCTAAAATGGTCTTGCAGGAGTTTGTGACCATTGGATCTAGTCTTCCCATGGGGTGCCCTGGTGAACAGGCGTTCTCCCAGTTCATGGTGCACACCCCTTATGTACTTATAGGCTGCCACCAAGTCACCCCTGAGCCTGCATTTCTCCAGGCTGAAGAGTCCCATGGCTCGCAGCCTCTTTTCATAAGGCCTGTTCTCTTACCCTCTGATCATGCACATGGCTCCTCTCTGGACTCTCTCAAGTTTCTCCACGTCCTTCCTAAATTGTGGAACCCAGAATTGGATTCAGTACTCCAGCTGCAGCCTCACCAAGGCCAAGTACAGCAGAAGAATGACATCCTGGGTCTTCCTCGAGATTCATTGGTAGATGCAAACCAGAGTTTTGTTCATTTTGCCTGCTGTGGTATCGCATTGGTGGCTCATGTTCATCTTGTGGTCAATCATGATCCCCAAGTCTCTTTCAGTCATGGTGCTGGCAAGTGTAGCATTGCCAAGCCTATAAATGTGGTGTGGGTTTTTATTCCTGAGGTAGAGCACTTTGCATTTCTCTTTATTAAATGCCATGAGGTTTTCATCCACCCACCTTGCAAGCCTATTGAGCTTGGCCTGGATCACCAGCCTATCCTCTAGTATAGAAACTCTTTCCCAAACTTTGGTGTTGTTAGTGAACTTGGCCAGTCTGCTTTTGACACCAGTGTCCATATCTTTTATGAATACACTAAAGAGTACAGAGCCTAAGAATAGAGCCTTGGGGAACACCACTAGTCACTGGGTGCCATGTTAATTCAGTTCCATCAACTACCATTCTCTAGGTCCAACCTCAGAGCCAGTTCCCCAGCCATCGGACTATAAAGTAGTCAAGGCCACAGTTGCCCAATTTTTCCATGAGGGCATTATGGGATACCAGGTCAAAGGCTTTTTTAAAGTACAGATATATGACATCAACCTCTCCCTTTTGTCCAGGGGATATGTCACCTGGTCATAGAAAGAAATGAGGTTGGTCAACAAACCCATGCTGACTATCCCTCAGAATGTTGCCTTCTGTTAGCCTGTCAAGAATGATTTCTTTGATAATTTTTTCCAAAATCTACCCAGAGATTGAGGTCAAATTTATTGGCCTGTAGTTTCCCAGGTCTTCTTTCCTCCCTTTCTTGAAGATGGGCACAAAATTGGCCCTCTTCCAATCTTCAGGTACTTCACCTGAGTGCCACAAGTTCTCGAATATCCTCGCCAGTGGCTGCACTATGATGTTTGCCAGTTCCTTTAGCACTCTTGGGTGCAGCCTATCTGGACCAGCTGATTTATGGGGGTCCAGCCTCTCAAGATACTCCCTCACAAGATCCACACTAATGGTGAGCATACATTCACCTTCACCCCAGTCATCCCACATTATGTTAGGTGGGGTAGTCCCTTTGGGCTGGTGAAAATCCAATGCAAAGTAATCATTAAGCAGATTGGATTTTTCCTGGGTGTCAGTAGTCAGCTGTCCCAGCTGGGTTAGCAGGGGACAATGTTGCCCTTGTTTTTCTTTCAGATCCCCACATATCTGAAGGACTTTTTAGTGTCAGTAATTTGTGTAGCCAGATGGAGTTCAGTTGCAGTTTTGGCTTTTCTAGTTTTTTTCCTGCAGGTGTGGACCAGTGCAGTATATTCCTTCTTAGTGGTGTTTTCTGTCCTTCATCCATTTTACGCTTCTCTTTTTTAGACCTAGAAGGTCCATGACTTCCCTGTTGAGCCAAGGGGGTTGTTGAGCCCTTTTGCCACATTTCCTACAAGTGGGGATGGACTCCCCTTGTGCTTCTAGGATCACTTCCCTAAGGAGCAACCACTCATCATGAACTCCCCTCCCTGTGAAATCATGGCCTCTCAGGGCCTAAAGAACAAGCCTCCTGAGCTTATGAAAGTCAGCTTTCCTAAAGTCAAGTATAACTGCATTGTTGGCTGACTTGCCAGCTTTGCGATAGATAGTGAAAGTGATCAACTCATGGTCACTGTCACCCAGCTTCCCTTTGATTCTTAGATTGCTGATTAGATCATCCCCTTTGGCCAGTACCAGGTCCAGCAGTGCCTTGCCTTTTGTTGGCCCATAAACATCTTGGGACAGGAAGAGCTCATCCACACATGTAAGGATGCTTTGTGACTGATCAGATTTGGCTGAGTGCTCATCCCATGAGATGTGGGGGTAGTTGAAGTCTCCCGTGACAACCTGTTGGTTGTCTTTCTCTTGGTTGTCTTCTACCTTCTTTTTTCTTCTTTCTTCCTTTTCTTCTTCTCTTGCCATAAATTAGATTTTTTTTTCCCAGAATCATGCATGTCTGAGATTGTTGATGACAAGGAATTTATCAGATTTGTTGGAATCTGACAGAGGCTGCAACATGAACGCTTCTGCTATGGCCTTTATAGCTTATATAGGTAATGGGAAATTCAATCCCTTCTCTTCTCTGGGATAACACTACCCTTTGTGCTACACTCAATGCATTGGTCTGCATAATGAGTGGTTGATCAAAACCTAGGGTATATGCCACCAGGAAATGGCTTCTCTAGCTCTTTGAAAGGTCTGTTCCACTTCTGGCATCTATTATACTTTTGTGCACACCCAGGCCCATCTAAGTTCAGATAGGGGTGCAGTTATTTTGGAAAATTTCAGGATGGATCTTCAGTAATAGTTAGCCAATCCTAGGAAAGCCTTCACCCTTGTCCATGAGTGAGCATATCTGTCCTTGTCCCACCTGGAACCCTAGGTACCAAGTTGCTTCCTTTCCTAAGATGCACTTCTTTGGATTGGCCATCAACCCAGGTTGCCTTAGCTCCTGAAGTACAGCTCAAAGGGCTAGGAGTTGATGTTCCCAATTGGATGAAAAGATAATTACACCATCAATATAGGCAACCACATATTTCTGATGGAGCCCATGTAACTTATCCATAAGTCTCTGGAATGTGGTGGCTGCCCCAAAGAGCCCAAAAACACATGCTAAAACTCATATAAAACCCTACAGTGTCCCAAAGGCCATTTTGTCTTGATCTTCTGCTAGATAGCAGTGTCTGCCAGGAACCCTTAGGAAGGTCAAGGGTAGAGATGTAGACAGCTTGACGTATCTTCTCTAGCATATCATCGATGCAGGGGCATCAGATAGGCATCAATCTTGACTATAAGATTTACCTTACAGAAATTGATACATAGTTAGATACTCCCATCAGGCTTTGGTAACACCAGAATCAGGCTCCTCCACTGACTCTGGACATCTGTAATGACTCCTTTATCTGACATCAGGCCAATCTCCACTTTTACTGATTCGTATAATTTTTGAGGTATGCACCTCCAAGCATCTGTGACCATTCTCCTGGGTGGGGTCTCTAAGTGATGGGTTACCTTGGCCTCTCCAAAGAACATGTCCTGGACCTCCTTTACAAGTTGTCATGCCTGTGTCCTTTGGTGCTCTGTTGGTTACGTTCCCAAGCCCACCATCTGCTGGATGCCACCTCCTTCATTTGGTTGTCCCCAGCTCTATCTTATCAGGGTATGGGGCCACCCAGAGACCTTCTCTCTCCCTCCAGAGCTTCAATAGGTTGGCACAGTATATTTTTCTGGGTTTTTATTTGTCAGGTCATAGGAACTCATAATCCCTACTTACCAACTCTTCTCATATGGGTCTTGCCATTGGGCAAGTAGTTTACTTTCACTGTCTGGGAGTAGGACTAATACTTGGTACCCAACCTCAAATTTTCTCTCACAGGCTGTCTGATTATAGGCCATCTGTTGTCATTCTTAGGGCTTTTGTAGGTTGCCCTGAGCTATCTTCTGTGTTGTTCCCAGCCTCTTCCTCAACTGTGGTACATACTGGGTGCATCTACACGTACAATGAGCACATAGCAATCAACTCTGGTGCAATTTGCACTGGAGTCAGCTGCTCCTGGGCACAGCATCTTCACATGTGCCCAGGACTGCAGCTGTCTGAGCCAGGATGGAGCAGACCTGTGCTGGCAGGGGGTCCAGGAGGTCAGCCTCAGGCTCTGGGTGGCAGCAGAGGGGTTAGCTGGAGCATGAAGGTGCTAGCTGGCAGGCAGCCCCTGCATTATAGCACCCTCATGCCCCAGCTAGCCCCAGTCACCATTTACACATCTTTTGGCACACTAAATGACTCCACCATAGGATAGTACTTGTCCCAGACAGTACTGTCCTACATCAGAGTTAATTAATTTAGTGCACCCTAATAATGATGCACGTGTAAATGATGATGCTTTACTGTGGAGTTAATTAGTCAGCAGTAAAGCACATATGTAGATGCATCCACTGAATGGGGTTTTTGACCTGTCATCTGTTCTTCACACCTCTATTTTTCAAGGTTTAATAATCCTTGAGGTTTAATAATCCTTGAGTTGCTGCCTATATAGCAACTCAAAGGCAAAATTTTGAAAGACATTTGGAGTGCTTTGTGGACTGCAAGCATTAACGGTGGTACTAACATCCCAGCTGCAGGATTCATCTGCCAACCTTTCTTTTACATGTTCTTCAAGGTCCTGTTGAACCATTCAACCAGTCCATCCATCTGTAGATGGTGTATAGATGTCCATAACCTCTTGGTTTTGAGGGCTTCACACACACTTCTCATTACTTCCTTTTTGAAGTGTAGCCAGTCTGTACCTAGTATCACTGGACATGGCAAATTCAGTGTCACACAGACCAGGAGAGTCTGCTCCATTACTGTCAAAGTGACCCACACATACTCATAGGTATGGGTCTCCCCATGCAAACAAACTAGGACCCTCCGACCTGATGCCTTCCTCCCGCCTTGGGTAGCAATTCCTTCTGTATTGCTGTCTGTACCCACCTGGAATCAACCACTGCTGAAACTGGCTTCCCTTCTACCTGTACTTCCACCATTGGGGAGGGCATACTCCTTTGGGGGTCACAGGCCTTTGCCTTGCCCTTCCACTCCATAACTACAGTCCATTTCCTGTGTTGGGCAACTGTCTCCAGGCTTTGCTTCTCTGGGACATGGGGCCTTCTGTACTGGAGGGCATCCACTTACAGAGGCAAGGCAGAACTTAGCATAGTGCCCCACTTTCCCACAATGATAGCATAAATCCCCTCTAGGTCTCAGGTTCTTACCTCCTCCTTGAAACCTTCTGGTGGCCTCCTGGGAACTTGTTGCTTGGCTTGTATTATTCCAGGATCCCTGTTCTTTCCTCAGCCCCTCTTCCACTTAAGAGAAGACCTCTGCTAGTTTTATCACCTCTTCCATCATCCATGGTTTATGCCTTCTCACTCAGTTCCAGGGCTCACTTTCTAGGACCCATAAGGAATGTTCCATGATAATTTGTTCCATTAATTCATCCTTGGATCCCTATTCAGGACAAAGCCACTTAAAGTCAGTGTCCCTTAAGTTCTGAGCCAAAAGTCAGGCTTGTGAATCCCTGGCCTTCTTTTCCCAGAACCTTTGTCTACAATATTCTTCTGCTATCTCCAAGTGATACAAAATGGCCTCCTCTTGACTTTCTGGTAATCCCAGGCATCTTGGCCTGAGACTAAGTAATACACAGCTTGAGCCTTGCCCATTAGTAGCTACATTTCCCGGGTGGATCTTTTCCATATGGCTGCAACTCAGGCTTGACAGGTTCAGGAAATGGGCAGATGAGAACCTGATGGTGTTTAACACCAAAAAATGCAAGGTTCTCTACCTTGGGAGGAAAAACCTGCAGCAT
>NW_017728920.1:5868336-5873145 GCF_001723895.1 Crocodylus porosus | reverse complement strand
GAACCAACTTCCAAGAGAAGTGGTGCTGGCTCCTACCCTGGGGGTCTTTAAGAGGAGGCTAGGTGAATACCTTGCTGGGGTTGTTTGACCCCAGTACTCTTTCCTACCGTGGCAGGGGGTCGGACTTGATGATCTGCTCAGGTCCCTTCCAACCCTACCAACTATGAAGCTGTGACACTAGCCTATCATACTCTAGCACTTTGCATCTCCTGTTATTGTTGACATAGATGCTGAAGTAGCCTATTCTCTTCCATCTGTCACCTCCGGGTTCACATGACCTATAGATCACAATTGTCCACATGACTGTCTAAATGATTTGGCACCTGGCATCAATTTGCACCAGAGCAAGGGCCCAGGGATGACTTTGATGCCCCTTGATGACCACACACTTCTGCCCCACTCTGTCACCTTGAGATACCTTCCCCATTCTCCCTGCCCTCCATGCCTTGATGTAACGTGTGGTGTACAGGGAGGCAGCCCCTAGAGTCCCAGAATGTGCCTTAGCTCATCAGCCAGAGGCACCCATTGCATTATGTGTTCATGCTTTGCAGATTTTATTCTTGATCCAGACACCAGTTTTTACAGGCTTCAGGCCTCATGGCTTTGACCTGCTGATTGCTGTAGCTGAGGACACTTAAACCTTGGCCCACTGGCACTGGTCTGGATTCTCAGTCCCAGTCCTTCTCCCTCTGCCTCAGGGGTTCAGGCTCTGGCTATTTCAACCATGGCCTGTCTCTGTCTTGTTTTACCCTGGGACTCAAGCCTGGACCCTAGTGGTTACAGCCTGTCTGTGAGCTTCTGGATCTTCACTGGGTTAAGCTCTCATAGGGCATGTCCATACATGCTGGCATGTGCGCTTGCAGGAGTGCAAAAAGAAGTGGTGCAAATTTGAGCCGGGTCTTTCTGCCTCAGCACACATGCCCTGACATGCACTTTGGTGTGGTGCAAGTTGTGCCACTTGGGGCAAAAGAACCCTGCCTGGCTCCTCCCAGATCCGCAGCCAGGGGAAACTAGAGCCTGGGACCAGCAGCTGTGCTGGCCCCAGCAGCGTAAAAAGCTGCCCTGTCCTATCCCTATCAGCACAAAAAGCTGCCCTAGCAAGTAGCTCAGGGCTACTCACTCTCAGGAGCTTCTGGGGCCCAGCCAGTTGGTACCTGGGGACACTACCCCTTTAGTGGCAGCATGCTTCAGCACCGGGGCAAGGCCCAGCCATAGAGACTCTCTGGCTGGCTTCCAGAGCATCTCTGTGGAGGACCTAAGCCTCCAGTTGCCTGCCCTGTTTTTTTTTGCCCAGGGTATTTTTTGACCTCTGGATATCAAGAGGTTTAATTCTGCCCCCACACTGCAAATTTGCAGCATGGGGAACTTGTTATTGGTCCTGCATGTGCCTCTTGCAGTGTTTTAAAGGGCTTTGAGACACTGCAAGGGGCACACGAATGTTCATCTGGATGTGCCCATAGACTTCAATTCCACCAGTCACTTCTAGTCCTCTCAGTTTTGCCTCCATCTCTTATCACTGCTCTACATAGGGCTTAAAGCCCAGCATGCTGGTAACCTTTCTTTCAGCCACAACCCAGTCCTCTGGTATTAGTTGTTTCTAGCACCGTGGAACAAAAAAAACAGCCCTTCTGGGTAGCCACAAAACAAAGATCAAATGGATCTCAAAATCATCCTGACCCAGGGCAAACTTAAAGCAAAGCAAAAGAATTAGGACGCTTCGCTACCAGGGCTCTTCTTAACATCTCCTGTTCCCTCCTTACTCCCCCACCCAACAAGCTCCACAGCAATGTGTCTGGGAGATCCTCCCCCTCCCTCAGACAGGCCCAGACTGATTGATCCTGCTGGCCTGAGGGTGGCTATCTTCTACTGCTAAGTCCTTTCTCTTCCGGCCAGTACCTGTGGCTCTCTCATTGGGTGGTTCTGCCTTGCTTGGGTTCAGTGTACCTCTGGCAGGGCCACTGGTGACCATGGAAAACCTGTCTCCACTCCATATATTGTTTTTGTTTGTGGTTCCCCCTCTCTGAGCCACAAATACTCTACCCTTAAAGGGCCCTCTCAGGCCCTGCTTGTTCCCCAGCTTTCTCCCAGTAACAGGATGAGCCCCCATGGAAGAACCTTAGAAGGAGGTAGAGGGCCCTAACTCTCCTGGTAGTATTCAGGAGCCAACTATCCCCTATCTCTCCAGAAGCTTGTTAGTCCTTAACAGGCCAAAACCATACAAGTCAGGTTAGTTGTTAGTCTCCCAGCTTCCCTGGGACCAGACTACCATATTTAGGGGCATCATGATTGTGGCCTGTGGTGTGAATTAGTAAGGTTCTATTGAGTAAACTAATCCAATAATTGCAGGTGACTATGGGGAGCACCATTCCAGACTCCACTAGGTCCTAACCAGGGCAAACATCCTGACAATGCTGGATCCTTCTCCTTGGTTGCATCCAAACTTCATTCATTTTCTCTGCATTTGTTGTTTCATGTGTTATACAAAATGACAGCAGAGAATATCCAAGATCCTCCTTGAACAAGATCATTTTCCAACCTCTTCAGTCTACAGAGCCCTAAATATAGAAAACCCCTTAATCACTGGTCCAGCACACATATATTCAACCCTGTTCTTTACATTGCAGCACAGTAGATTTGCTGGGAGGAGGTCTGTACCAGATGGAAGCAGGTTTCCAAAGGTAAAGGTCAGAATTGTAAGTAGATGATGCCACCTATTGGCCAAACCTGATTATAACATGCATGGTTTATATGCGCCCTAATAAAGGAAATCTGATTTAGGAAGTCAGTGGGGCCTGTTTCACCAGTGCTGCTCTGCCTGAAATTGTAGAGCATAAGCAGGCTCACAGGTCTTGCCCTTCTCTTACTGTTCTAATACTACTTGTTTGTGTCCCATTTTTCTGCCTTCGACCTTAGAGGAAATTAGTAGTGAGGATATACATTTCAGCCAATTACACTTCAATACTGCCTCTCACTACAGGGTAAACAGACAAGGCAACATAATGAGTACATGTTCTAGTACTCCAGGGGTCAGCAACCTACTGCCCATAGGCTGGATGCAGCCTGCCAAGCAATTCCATTGAACCCATAAAGCTAGAAAGTCAGCAGAAATTTGGAAGTAGGGCAAACAGTATCCACATCAGCAAGGCATCAGGGGGGAAGGCAGTAGTGAATGGGTTACGAAGATCTGTGCTAATTTAGCCCATAACTGAAAGTTTTCTGACCCCTGTTTGAGTCCATCATCACTGAAACAAGTGAAGGTCAGTAAAGAGGTACAAAAGAACTAGAGATCCAGGTGTGACTTGACCCTACAACTCCTAGACCCCAGCAAAGTGTTCTCATCACTCTAGGCATGGCCAAGAATATGTTGCACCCTTTTGTTCAAGATGGACTGCTGAGCAGCCAAAGGGAAAGGTACATGAAGGAGAGGGAAAGGCAAATAGGAGGAACTAAGGTTCAATATAGGTTCACTTCCATGGAAGGAGAGGGTGCTGGGTTCTGGCTCCATTTCCACCTCATTAGGACAGAAGCTAGTGCACTGCTCTCTGCCTGTTGTATCTAATGACTAATAAAAGCAAAATGCAGACACACCATGAGGTCAGGAGCACGGGGCAAAAGACAGGGCCTGCTCATTCAAGGGTAGTCTTCATCTCACTGATCCATACCCTCTTTGGCATTTTTTTCTCCTGATTCCACTTATCTTCCTCTCCAAGCTGTCTTGTGGGCCACTTTCAACTGGAAGAGTGGAAGGCCACACTTGTGATTGTCCTATGGCCTGGTGGTTAGAGTATTTTTCTTGGAAGTAGGAGTCATAGGTTTAAAATCCTTCTTGGCAAGGGCACCCTAGAACACAGGCTTGCTGCTCCCTGGTTACTAGCTGAAAGGAAGGGGAGGGGAGAATCTCTCTGATCAAAACTCTACCTGCCTTGGTGCAGAGACTGGCTGCTGAAGGCCATGACTGGGGTAAAAGGGAATCCATGCAGCTCCTTACCATCCACCCCTTGAAGTGAAGGCAGCTAGCATCCACCCCCTGCCAATGACCTCCTGCAAAGACAAATGAATCACAGTGACAGCCTCCACTAGAGAACCAAGGATACCTCCTACACTGCTTCTCACACTGTGGCCTTGCCTATGTCAAGCTGATTGTCAAACCAGAGACTAATTGGAGCTGTGGCAGTCTACACACAGCCATACGTGGCATTGTGTACCAGAAATTCCAGGTCTTCTCTGCATTCATTTCCCTGAACTCCTCATTCCAGATGACTTCACCAACTAGTTCCCTTTTACTTTTTCAAAGTTGGCCTTTGGAAATTAAAGAAAACAAAACAAAAACCTTTAATTATTCACCTGCTTTGTTATCCTTCCATTTATCTGGAACTGGATCAATTCATGACTATGACTATTTTTCTGTGGCATCCTCATAACTTTCCAAAACCAAGTCGAAAATAGAAGAATCTTCTGGATCCAGAGATGCATGGCTCGTGGGCAACAGGAATCCACTGGGGGCAGGAATTGAAACTGATGAGCCATTAGTAGTGGAAGTAACAGGTTCACTGTGCTTCTGCACTCTCAGTGTGAGGGAGAGAGGAGGGGAGGCGCTCTTGGGTGGGTACATTTCCCTGAGCAGCCAGCCAGCAAAGGCTAACCTCTGTGCTTAGGTGTTTTCAGGTATCTCCAGAGATGTGAGACCTGCAGGACATGCTGGAATCACTGCACACTGCCTCCCCTGGCTGCAGAGCATGGTAATACAAGTGTACCTCGTTTTATTGCGCTTCGCTTTATTGCGCTTCGCAGATATTGCGTTTTTTACAA
>NW_017728920.1:5865091-5867731 GCF_001723895.1 Crocodylus porosus | reverse complement strand
TTCATGAGGTTTAAGGAAAGAAGCCGTCTCCATAACATAAAAGTGCAAGGTGAAGCAGCAAGTGCTGATGTAGAAGCTGCAGCAACTTATCCAGAAGATCTAGCTAAGATAATTGTTTTTTTAGACATAATGCTATTGCACACTTAATAGACTACAGTATAGTGTAAACATAACTTTTATATGCACTGGGAAACCAAAAAATTTGTGTGACTCGCTTTATTGCGATATTCGCTTTATTGCAGTGGTCTAGAACAGAACCTGCAATATCTCCGAGGTATGCCTGTATATGTTTTTGCCATCATCTGGATGACCAGGCACTTGAATGGTTCTACGTGTTTGTCCTGTTTTCATGTCTTTGCAAATTTCCCAGAAATTTCTAGCATTTCAAATGAATGCATGTTCTGTTGACCAATAGTTGACTTGGTGGTTAAGCTGAAATGCAGTAGACAATATATACATAAATCTACTGGGTACGAAAAATCATGGACTTAATATAGACATTGGATTTATGACACATTACAACTTGTCTGACATCTGATTTACCAGGTACCTGCCTGAAGCTTACCACTTGCATTCCTTCACACATCCCCCCACTTGCCTCCTATCCCTACCCATTGTCTTCCAAACTTCCACCTATTTACATTTTCATAGACTTCTTGTAACACTTTTACCTTCTTTTCTGCCTTGGAGAACTCAGAACAACAGCAGAGTCTCCCAATGCCTGAAGAAGGGTGACTGTGCCCAAAAACTTGCAAAGAACTTTTTTCCAACTATTTACTTGGTCTAATAAAATATATCACATCTACCCAAAGAGCCTTGCCTGCCAGAGTTTTTTTTAAGAAGTCCCATATGACATTCCAATATATAAGCTGGAGAAATGTGGGTTCAGATAGATAGAATTGTTACTATGTGGACACTTTGTTGGATAATTAGGTGGATAATTAGTTAAATAACTGCAAGTAAGTAACTATTAATAGATCAACCTCAGATTGGTAGGAGGCCTGGAGTAGGGTTCCACAGAGGTTTGTTCTGGGTCTAGTGTTGTTTTATTTTTATTGATGGCTTGATGACAAGAATACAGAATATACTGATCAATTCTGAGGATGACAATACTGGAAGGGTTTGAAAACAGTTTGAAGGATAGGATTACATTTCAAATGACCCATAGACCCTAGAGAATTGGTCTATAGACAAAATGAAATTAAAAAAAGACCAATATAAGATGCTGCACATGCGGAAAAAAAGAACAAAAGCCCGAATACAGGATGAGGTAAACCAGCTTGGCAGTAGAATTGCAATAGACTACAACCTCAACAAGAGTCAGCAGTATGATGCTGCTGCAAGAAGAACTAACACAATTTTGGTCTGTATTAGCAGAAGCATTGTATGCAATATAATGGATCTGAGTATATCGCTCTACTCCATGGTGGCTAGGCCTCAGTTGAAGTACTGTGTCCAGTTTTGGGCAACAGATTTTGAGAAGGCTCTAGAGAAGATCTAGAGGTGAGCACCAAAGATAATAAAGAGGAAAGCAATGGTTAAAAAGCTGAAGGCTGCCCATCATGTGCTCATTGGCATTCTAATTAGAACACATCAGAGCAGAATCGATTAACTGAGTCTGCTTTGTGTTCCAATTAGAACACTGCAGCACTGCCTCTGTGTCATGTGTATTAAGACCCCACACATTTTTAAATGGCCTCAAATGAGGTTTAGTTAAAACATCCCAGGGCCATCTTTAAACAGGCAGGGACTTAATACACATGATGGTGAGGTGTTTTAATTAGAGTGGCTGCCCAGGAACCACTTTAATTAAAATGCACCCACTACCACCACCACCACATTGAAGCATGTATATAGGCAGCCTTTGAGTTTGCCACAAAATAGAAATTAATTGTTTTCATTGGGTGGGATAAGAAGCAATATGTTTAAGCAAGAGAAAACCAGCTTTAGCTCAAATCTCAGGGAAAACCCATTGACTGTAAGAAGAGTAGGCCAATGAAACAAGTTACTTAAGCAGGAGGAACTCATCCTCCTGCTTAACGCAAATAATTACGACATCATAGGGGTAACGTCATAGGGATCAAGTAGATAAAAGAGGCAGGGCTGTAGCTCTCTATGTTAAGGAAAGCTACGCATTCCTGCAAGCTGATATTGGTGACCAGGATGGATGACTGGAGACCCTCTGGGTTAAAATCCGTGGGGAACATGGCACAGGAGACACAACGGTGGGAGTCTACTACAGACTTCCCACCCAAAGTCAAGAGCTTGACCAGGAGTTCACCTGGGAACTGACTGAGGCCGCATGCTCCAGGACCATGGTTGTCATGGGTGACTTCAATTATTTGGACATCTCGTGGGAGGATCACTCGGCAAAATCCAAGTGGTTGCAAAGCTTCTTATCGTGCGTGGATGACCTCTACCTGACTCAAGAAGTTTACAGGCCAACGAGAGGTAAAGTGCTGCTCGACCTGGAACTGGCTACTGGGGATGACCTAATTGGCGACCTAGTGATCGATGGGAAGCTGGGTGACAGCAACCACAAGCTGATCACCTTCACCATCTGCCGTAAAGCTGGCAAGTCAGTCAGCAACACAGAAGTCCTTGACTTCAGAAAAGCCGACTGTGACAAGCTCAAGAGGC
>NW_017728920.1:5850146-5864991 GCF_001723895.1 Crocodylus porosus | reverse complement strand
ACCACCAGTTTCTGGGGGAGTGTTTGTTCACCAGAGTGCCCCAAGGGATGACGAGGTCGAACGGTCATAAACTACTGCAAGACCGTTTCAGGCTGGACATAAGGAAGAATTTCTTTTCTGTCTGAGCCCCCAAGGTCTGGAACAGCCTGCCATTGGAGGTAGGTCAAGCACCTTCATTGAATACCTTCAAGAGTAAATTGGGTGCTTATCTTGCTGGGATCCTATGACCCCAGCTGACTTCCTGCCCTTCGGGCGGGGGGCTGGACTCGATGATCTTCTGAGGTCCCTTCCAACCCTAATGTCTATGAAATCTATGAAAGCCATGAACCTAGGAAGTTGAGGAATCTCCTTCACTGTTGGTTTTCAAGAACTTGGACAATCACCTATGGAGCATGATTTAGAAAGAGCAAATCTTGCATCTGTGCAGAGGTCAGACTAAGTCACCCTTAAGATCCCTTCTAACCCTGTTTCTATGAAAAATTACCATGAAACATTGTTTCTGTGTAAACAGCTCTGTGAAACGTGGGTGTAAACTACCTCAACATGCTGTTTATCTAGAACAGTTCACATGGAAGTATAATTCTGTCTCCGGCCCTACTTGGTCACTAAGACACCACTGTGGGCTTTTTCTGTTTTGCAAACTTCCCAGGAAAGGAAGACCTGTGATATATTTTTAAGTAGCAACCTTGATATTCATCTTCCCTCTGTCTGATTATCTAGTACTGATAAACAAGGGAGAAATAATTTATGGTGGATCAGCCAAAAAGATCACAGACTATTTCAGCAGCACTGGTAAGGTATGGGAACTGTGATGGAACAAGTACTGCATTTACTATTGATATGCCCCAGTGTAATGGGGCCCCTAACCCACTACCCGAATGCGAAGGGGGTCAAGCACCCCTAACCCACTCTCCACTCCTTCACCATCTCCAACTCCCTTCTATATTTTTTACTCCCTTACCTTCCTGTGTGTTTACTGGTGTTTTCTTCCCCTGGTAAAGGTCTCTTTCAACTTGCATCCTTCCACTAAGGATACTTGGCTTATAGTTGTATAGATTAACTTCTATCCCAGGGAAAATCATGGGAAAATTCATTAAGGAGTCTATGTGCAATATGCTTGCAGAAGGTAGGATTCTGAATGATAGCCAGCATGGCTTTGTCGTGGGCAGGTTTTGTCTTACCAATCTCATTTCCTTCTATGCTAAGGTGACTCGCCATCTGGATAAGAAAAAGGAGGTCAACACTGTGTACCTTGACTTCCAAAGGGACTTTGATCTGATATCCTATGATGTTTTCATAGGAAAATTGGAGGATTGTGGGCTTCACTACTTGACCGTCAGGTGGGTAGGAAGCTGGCTGCAGGTTAGGACCCAGAGAGTTCTAATAAACAGATCTGTGTCATCCTGGCAAGAAGTGGCCAGTGGTGTCCCTCAGGGGTCTGGTGCTTGGTCCAGTGCTTTTCAATATCTTTATCAATGATTTGGATGTGGAAGTGAAGAGCTCACTGGCCAAGTTCACAGCTGACACCAAGTTATGGGAGAGCGTGGTTACACTTGAAGATAGGCTGCGGATATAGGCAGACTTAGACAGACTGGCAAGTTGGGCAGATCAGAACCAGATGAAGTTCAACATTGAGAAATGTGAAGTGCTCCATCTGGGGACAAACAATCCCCAACGTACTTACAGACTCGGTGGCACCATACTGACTAATGCCACAACTGAAAGGGACCTAGGGGTAACAATAGACCACAGTCTATTGAACATGAGCCGTCGGTGCAATACTATAGTCAGCAGGGCAAATAATACTCTGGTATGCATCGATCGATGCATCTCCAGCAAAACCAAGTAGGTGGTTCTTCTGCTTTACTCAGCCTTGGTGAAACCAGAGCTGAAGTATTGTGTCCAGTTCTGGTCACTGCACTTCAACAAAGACATGGTAAAGCTTGAGAAAGTCCAGAGAAGAGCCACCCATATGATCAGAGACTTGCAAGGCAAGCCATACCAGGAAAAGCTGAGGAACTTGGGCCTCTTTAACCTAAAAAAGAGAAGGCTGAGAGGGGACTTGGTAGCAGCCTACTGGTACATCAGGGGAATACGTCAATGGCTCGGCGAACAACTGTTCACCAAGTCACCCTTGGGGAAAACTAAAAGTAATGGCCAGAAACTCCTGGAAGACCAATTCAGGCTTAAAACTAGGAAAAACTTCTTCAAAGTTAGGGTGTCTAGACCGTGGAATAAGCTCCCTCCAGAGGTGGTGCAATCACCTACCTTGGAGATCTTCAGGAGGAAACTAGATGGTCACCTCTCTGGGCTCACATGACCCCAGTTGTCTTTCCTGCCTAGTGCAGGGGGACTGGACCCAATAATCTTGCGAGGTCCCTTCCAGCCCCTTACAATCTATGAATCTCAGTCCTCTCTATCTCTCTCGCTGCCTGTGTCCTGAGGCAGGGGCGATCAGCAGCAAGAAGGGCATAGGGTCCAGGTGCAGGCAGAGCTGGAGGACCTAGGCAAGGGAACTTGCAGCACAATAGTAACCAGATCTTGGTGTAGGCAGAGCCTGATGACCAAGGAAGGGGAAGTAGAGGAGTCATGTGTCTCAGAGAGCCTTGTATAAGCCCATGCCTTGGGCCAAAGAGGCAGTCTGTCTGTGGAAGCCATCAGGGAGAGGCATAAGGCCTGGAACCTAGACTATGGAGAGGACTCAGGCTGCAGCCCTGAGTGAATAGGAGCTGGGAACCTACATGGAAAGCAAGTTAAGTCCCCTGAGCACTTTCAGGTTTGGTTTTTGTTTTTCTACATGAAGCCCATCACAAAGAGGTGAGGTAAACCTGTTGCCCTGTGGGGTCACGCCAACACTCAGGATCTCAATATTGTGCTGTTAGACAGGAGGGCATGGTGTACAGTTGCACAGGCACATACTCAAATGTCAATTAAGTGCATACACAAAAACTAGGCACATACACACACTCTAGGTGCATGAACCTCCACCAGGTGTGCACACACACACTACCAATCAGACCAGAATCAGTTACCAATACCTGCACACCCAATACACACACACAGATCACTAATCCGTATATCATGCACACAGTGACATACATGTATATCAGTTCACATACATACCACTCACCTACACATACACACAGGTGAGTTCCTAACTTGGGTGTTGTGGTGTGTATGTATGTGCTCGGGATACCTGGGGGAAGGTTAAGGTAAAAGAGAGAGTGAAAGTGGTGGGGGTGAAAGTTGCTGGGCCAGGGTTAGAACTGGTAGACAAGAGAGAGCTGGGCTGGGGTGCTGAAGCTTGGGGTTACTTTAGGTTACTGCTGGTGGAGACAGAGATGGAAGTTGCCAGTGCAGGGATTAGAACTGGCAGACTGGAAGGAAGCTGGGGTAATTTAAGGTTAATTGGTGTTAATTGAAAGCAGAAAGCTCACAGAGCAAAGGAGCAATGCTGGGGAGAAGCTCAGAGGCTGGAGCCAGAGCAAAAAGGCTACAGAGGAGCCAAGAAGTACATGGGGAGAGGAAAACTAGGAGTGGGGCTGCAGGGGGGCGGGGAAGCTGGAGAACACAGAGAGAGAGGAAGAGTGAAAGAGAAGGCAGAGAGCTAGGGATTGGGAAGAAGTGGCAAGAGGCTAAAAGTGGCAGGAGCAAGGCTGGGCGCCTGCAGAAAACAACAGAGCTGAGAGCCTGCAGAAAAGGGACAGAGAGGAGGCAACAATTGTGGGAAAAGGGTTGAGAGCCAAGAGGGAGAGAGACAGAGACTGGAATTTAAGATAGGGAAGGGACCAGGGCTTAGTAAAACACAACCCAACTTGGAGTTACAAATGACAGTGGTTTTATTGAACAGGAGAGATGGTGACACAATATTTTACTGGTTCCTTTGAGTGCACACACACAGAGACACACACACACAGACAATGGCAGCAGGGGTTAAAGAGGCTTGGTGCGGGGTCTGAAGTCCAGGAGGACAGAGATAGAGTCCAAATTGGAGGAGGAAATATGCAGGTGATATCTACCTGTCCTAGGCTGGAAGTGGGTCCTCAATGGCCAGTCGGGTCTCCTTCAACTCGGTGTTGTCCAGAGAGGGCTCGCCGGCAGGGCCTCTGGGGTGGATAGGTGGTGTGACATGGAGCTGGTCTGGTCCAGATGGAAATGTTGTTCCCAAGAAGTCAGTCTTCACTATCCCTTTTTGTGGGGCAGACTACTTCTGATCTCTTATGGGGAGGGCCTATCCAGGCAAGGTCAGTCCTGTTCCAGAGGGCTCCAGGTGTCCTTACTGACCATGTGCAGCCTTGGCACAATGGTGGGTTGCCTCATCTTTTGTTTCTTGAATGCTGAGGGTGGTTCCAAGGGCTGGGTCGTTGGTCCAGGTATTGGTGTGATAGTTTGGTCATTCAGAAGGAGCTATTTTTAGACCTACTGCCATTGTCTCCCAAGCACCCTCATTCATCCCCATTCATTCAGGAGCCAAGTTACATAGGAGGGGTAGTATGAATCATAGGTTACACAACCGGGCATGGGGATAAGATGGAGGCTTGACATTACAAGATAGAAACTTGACATGACTTTTGCTCACTTACATATATAGGCCTAAAACAGTAATCACACAATATAAAAGCAGAAAAAAGTTAATACAAACATTAATAATTATCACTTATAAAACAGTGGATATCTATATCAAAATAGCAGGGCATTTATTTGCAGAGGGGAGAGAAATAAAACTTACTACCTAAAATAAAATGTTAAAGCTTGTCCTGCATCTTAGCTTACTTATACTTATCCATAGGGAATAGAGAGGGAGAGACAAAGTCAGAAATGGTTGGGGAAGGGGAGGGAATGCATTTTAAAAGAAAAATAAAGAAAAACTGGGGGTTTTCCTACAAACCCAGCGGGACATTTCTTTGAACTGGGATTGATGCTTGCATTTTGGGGTCTTTTGTTTCCCCCTTCTTCTCCCCACCAGAGGTTGAGTTGTGACTGTAGGGGCAGAACAGGACATGGAAAGCTGGTGACTGAGGGGAGCACCTCAAACTAGAGATTGTGGCTTGTGGAACTTGAGATCAGAGTGTGACTATACTGTGTTCTATAGTCACAGGAAGCCGCATTTGTCTGAACTGCGAAACAAGAGGCAGCAGGGGTCCCTAGCTGCCCACATACTGGATATTGCAGGTGCTGGAACCTGAGGTCACAGGGAGGGACTGGAGCTGAGCCAGGAACTGGCAGCCCTGAACAATGGGCCCTGAGCTAGAAGGCTCAAAGAGAGTAAAATTGGGATGAGGTCAAGGGGGAAGCCTCAGACCAGACAGGGACTGTCTCTTCCAAAAGTGTGCCTTGCCCTCATATAGCCTCCCCGAATAATTTCAACATCAAGGTGTGGTGGGCAGGACTACTGGACAGAGGAGAGGTCAGAAGGTGTAATCACAAGTAGGCCCCTAGAGGCGGGTACCCTGCAGCAGCACTTGCAAGTGGCTTACAGCCAGCTATACGTGAGTGTTTGTTAAAGGAGCTCTTGAGAGCAGCTGTCAAGATTTTAGACACACAACAACAGTGCTAGTAAGAGGAGAATGCTGGACTGACAGACAAGCAATTAATTTTTCAAAGGCATCACAGAAAACTGAGGGTCCATTCAACTCATTTTTTTAACAACACCAGCAAATTCAGTGTGCAAAGACCAGTCCAGGTGCATCATGGAAATACTCTACATTGCCATCCAAGAATGTTTACCAGGTTTCTATCTCACTACGGCAAAGAGTGGATGTATTTGAGCAATAGCAGAAGGAAAAAATGTTCACTTTAAATTATACAAACTCAGCATTTCAAAAGTTTGTATATGACCAGACTACTTTCCTGATACATCCAGTAAAGCAAAATTTCAATCCAATAAACTCCCTAAAATGAACTGTTGTGAATAATATTTATCACAGACTTGTCATTTTCTAACACTGCTGCCTGGATCACTGGCTGTAGTACTCTTTTATAGGTTATTGTATTTCAGATTATCAGTGTGCAGCACTTAACAGTCTTCAGCGGGGTTTCCTAGATGTCATCAGTGGAGAGATCATGGGGGCCCGGCCTTGTCCCCATTTAAGTGCTTTAAAATCTAGGCTGGGGGGATGGGACAACAAACAGGGCAATACTGTGCAAACCTAGTTCAACAAAAATCCATAGGAACTGCAAAAGAGATGCCTCCAAACTTCTCTACTGTCCACTCAAGCATGTAGTTGGCACCTGAATACAATCCCAGATACCACTGGTTTCTTCTCAACTAACCCCTTGTTCATTCAAAGTACTAATTCTTGTCTACCTTAATCACCTGCCAATGTTATACACATTCAGGTGCAGGCCCACGGTAAACTTTTTTATTCTGCCCTTTCCCTTTAACAAGCAGACATGCCAACACATCACATAATCCATGTGCAGACTGCACTGGTTCTATTTGCTTTTCAGATGTGGTTAAGGGTATGCACTAGCACAAAACAAAAATAACTAGCTGTGATTAGTCATAAAAATGCTAGTGTGAGATATATTAGCAATCTTGTATTGCTTTTCTGGGAATAATGCTAATCCTTTCCAAACATTTACCAGAACACAGATGAAGCAGGAATGGAAAAAAATTGACCTGTTCTGTTTTGTTTGTATATCTATTTCTTTAGCAATTCTTATGATCACTATTGCCCATCTACTACCACCAGTCCTGTCATAATGAGGCAGTAGAGGAAGAGTTGGAAAACCTATATGCCTGTCAGTGATCCAGTTCAAAAAAGCCCACCGAAGCTACCTCGTTCTTCTATCAGGCAGTGAAGAGGGCAATAAAGGAACAGAGAAAGTAGCACAAGGCAGCATTAAAAGCAAGAGAAGGGGCAGGTTTCACCCATAGGCATTGTGCCCTTACAACAGCAAGTGACAGTTTGACTAGACTTTCTGCAAGAGACTTGTTTACTGGGCACTGAGAGCCCCTCAATTTAGGATTTTCCCCTCTACCTTCCAGCAACATAAATATTCTTGGTGCTTGTAACCACAAAGGACCAAATCCAGGTCTAGTAGGCATAGGGTTGCCAAATCTGACTGAAGCTATTTCAGGATATTTTTTTCCCCAACATAACTTAATGTCATTAATTGTACCATTCAACCCATTCACAAAATCAATCTCCCGGATTGCTTTCACTAGTCACCAAGAGATGCTATGCCCTAGTCTGCCCCATCCTGGAGAATGAGGCTCACAGGGAATTAGCAGAGCAGTAGCTCCTCACCATGAATAACTGGTGCCTCCTGAGACTGGGGCGACCACCTGCAGAAGCTGGCAGTGGTCAATCTCAGGGAGGGTCTGTGTCCACCCCCCATACCTCTACTACAAGTTGCCTGTGCTCCTCACAATTTGGTGAACAAGGAAACCACCTGGGCCTGAGCTCCCTGCCATGCTAAACCCCATCATGCTGCAGACTTGCAGTGACTCCATTGCCAAGGTATCTCCACAACAACAAAACAAGGGTTGGTGTTTTCTCTTAAAAATAACTGTGTGGATTTTTATTGTCTCTCGGTACTATAGAGAAAGGTGGTTAGCCATGTTAGTCTGAAAGCGGGGAAGAGTGGGGCACCTTAGGGCACTTCTGTAAGTGCTCCGACAAATTCTGATTAGAACTCAATCAAGTCTGCTGGCGCATCTCATGGAGATGCAGCATCTCATGTATTCAGGGGCCCTACATTTCAAAATAGCTGCATGGATGCTTTAACTGAAGCTCATCAAATGAGCTTTAGTTAAAGTACCCACCACTGCCATTTTGAAATGCAGGATGCTAAATTAGCTCTGGGCATTTTAATTAGAGAAGCTCTCCTAAAAGCCCGACCCTAAAAGCCCAGAGCACGTGTAGAGTTGCCTTTTGAGACTAAGTGGTTCAGAAAGACATGAGGTTTCACAGACAAAAACCTACTCTGTCCGAAACCATAAATGGACTTCCAGAGAGCAATGGTTCTAAATGGAAAGAACCCCTCCTTTCTGCGAGTCCATTCATAGCATCTGACAAAGTAGGTTATCAACTAGAAAGCTCAAGCATCTCTGAACCAGTTAGTCTCTAAGGTGTTTTGTTTCTCTGTGGGATTCTTGTCCCAAAGAGATCACACAGGGAAGAACAAGGCAACTATGCTTATAAACAACTAACTAACAACTCATTAACACTAATCAGAACAGCAAACAGCAAAATAATGCAGTTCAAGCAGTGTCCTATGCTGATGGAGTACAGAGCTTATATACAGAGGCTCAATAGTAACACCCCTCCCCCCTAGATAACATGGTCCTGTAAGTATTTAGGCTAGACAGTCTCATGCAGACCTCTTCAGGGGTAACAGACTTTTCGCTGGCAACAGCAGTAGACTCCTCTGGCTCTTCTAGAACAGCGTCAGCAGATAGATGTAAAACAGCAGCTGATGGCCTCATCAGAACTGGCTTCACTAGCAATGCCACACCTTCTGGTGTTCAAGAGGTCACGCTGTCTGAGACTCAATCACCACATTTGGTCTTTCCAGCTGGAATCTGGATCTTATATGAAATGGCCCTGTAGCTCAAAGGAGAAGTGCAGACACCCATTTGCATAGATATTTGAAGGATCTGACAGGTGAAATATCCAGTTTTTTGGAGAACTGTACTTCTTGCCTTGTCTGGTATTTGGCTACTCTATCTGGGTGGAGCCAATCCAAACAAGCTTTCAGCTGGTGGTTCATTAATAGTTCTGCAGGACTGTGACCTGTAGCAGTGCAGAAAGTTACATGCTGTTGTAGTAAGAAATTATCTAATTGTTAGTTCCAGGCACCGGAAAGGATTCACTTCAATGCACCTTTACTAGTTTGGACGATCCACTCAGCTTAGCCATTTAATGATGGGTGGAATGATGTAGATATGGTGTGACAGAGAAGATTCTTCTCCATAAACTTCTTAAATTCTTCAAAAGTGAACTGTGCAGCATTGTTGGACACAATGGTATTATCTGGAAGGCCATGAATTGCAAACAGCTGCCATAAAACTTAGATTACAGTGCATGAAGTCATTGATGCAATGGAAACAACTTCCAGCCACTTTGAGAAAGAAGTAATGGCAATAGAGAATATCTGGCCTTGAAAGAGGCCAGCAAAATCTTTGTGCAGTTAAGGCCATGATGTCCTGGTCACTTCCTATAGATGGACCAGAGCTGTTAGCTGTAGCTGGTGCATGGTATGTAGTTTGGTATGGTTCATATTTGATTACTGCTTGCTCAATGTCAGCATCTATCTTTGACCATTAGACATAACTTCTGTCAAACATGTTCGTGTGAACAATCCTTGGATGTCCCACATGGAAAGCATTGAGAACTCATGTTCAACCTGCATTGGAAATGACCACTTGGTTACTCCATAGGAGGCATCCCTTAAGGATGGAAAGTTTCTGTTTGTGCATAATGAATGGCTTAAATTTGTCTGCAACTTTTGCTGAAGGCCACCCCCACCATACCTAGGTTACTGCTCAGACTTTTACTGGATCCTTAGCAGTCAAAGTCATCTGCTAGGAGAAGAGAATTTGCATCAGAACTTCAGAGAGTGGAGGAACAGTGAATTCAGGACAGAATAATGACAAACAACTCAGTGCATCTGCATTTGCTATCAACTACCCAGGGTGGTGTTGAAATTTGCAGTCATATGGATTTACAAGTAAGGACCTATGAAGCTTATGTGGTGAAATGATTTAGGGTGTTGATCCATTCTTGGTTTCTGATCTGTCACAACTGTGAATTTGTGGCTGTATATGTAGTCATGGAATTTCTTAACCCCAACAACTGCAAGAGCTTCCCTATTAATCTGAGCATAATTCTGCTCAGTTGTATTCATAGTTTATAAACAGTAGGCAACAGGAACTTCGTAGCTGTCACTCTGAAAGTAACTGAGGACAGCTCCCACTCCACACATTGAAGCAGTGCAAGTAAGCAGAAGGAGTTCATAATGGACTAGCAGGCTGTCAAACAACAACAATCGCTTCATATGATTGAAAGCCTTATTGTGCGATTTCTCCATTTCCAAAGAGCATCCTTATCCAATAGATGATACAAAGGCTTAGCGGCTGTAGCTTTTTAAGCAAACCCAGGAATGCTTGCAGTTTCTGCTTATTCTTAGGCTTTGGGACCTTATGAATAGCTTCTATCTTTGCATTTGTTGGATGCATTACAATGGCATCAACTCGGAACCCCAGGAACTCCGCACTGGTCACTCCAAAAAGTACATTTCTCTTTCTTGAGTTTCAGGCCAGCATTGGAGATGCAGTGCAACACTTCTAAGAGTCAGACAACTAATTCTGTCATGGACCCTGCTCCAATGAGGACATCATCAAAAATATGGCACACCTCCCTTAAGGCCTGCAATCAGCCATACATAACCTTCTAGAAAAATCCTGATGCAATGCTTACTCCAAATTTTAGGTGCTTGGCTTGGAAAGCTCCCATACAGGTAATGGTTGTCTGTGCATCAGCCATTTGATCACCCACAGAGTTGTTGATCTGCTTAAGCTGTCACAGGTTGGCTAGGTGCTGTGAGTGTGTCAGCCATGAGGCTGCTAGGTTCGGGATCGAGGAGGCGATTCAGGAGTAAGGTAAAGGCAAATTTACTTATAGCTTAGCATACAACAGTTAACAGAAAGGTTAATGTGGCAAACAGTACAGTGATAAACAGCTGATAGTGAATGATAACAAGAGACAGACAGAATGACAAAGAATTCCCACATGGAGTTGGCAGCTTATCGGTAGTCCCTCTATGCCAGGTGCGTGCCAAGTTGTTCCAGCGAAGTCAGGCATCCCCTATCCATGCTGTCTGAGGGGTTGCCGGGAAGGTCCCTTGGTCAGGATCCAGTCCTCACTCATACTGAGAGTCCGGGGTCCAGGCTTGGTACAGCAATGGTCCTTCTGTCCCGTCCTTCATGCTGGTCACTTGACATATGTGCTTCTTTATACCTTATTTTATGCTAATCTGTTGGCTTTAGAGCCACTCACAATTTTGCCCTATAGCTGTTATCCTATGGGATCAAAAGGTGTTAGAAATTATCATGAAAGTTTACTGCCCAAACTCGGGTTCACTCAATAAGCAAATTACAACACATTACTTTGAGGTTTGAAATTAGCATTACCTACCTAAGCTTAGCGCCTTAGTTTTTTTAATCCTGGATTCCTTGGAATGTGTTGATTGTATTAGGTAGTCAGATCTCGTTATGGCTTGACCTTTAAAAAAACCTGTTAGATCAGCTAATCTTGTAGCTCTGGTTATTTTGGGGGCTCAGTGGTCCCATGATCAGTACAAACAGATTCAACACTTTGTTTAAATTGTGACAGACAAATTCCACTTGTAGGTTGCAAACTTACAAGTTTTGTATTAGTTAATCTTAACTGCTTAGCCAATTACCAGATGCTTCCAAGAGCATATATTTTTTTATTTAACCCCTCTGGTTCTGGCTACCACATTAAGCCAAGTCTAAATTAGCAAAAACCTTCCCTCCAATAAGAGAGGCAAGGAGCTGGTTTACTACTGGTATCTGGTATGTGTGTTTTTGTAGGGCCTTGTTGATGGTACACTTGTAGTCAGCACACTATCAAATACCACCCTTTGACTTGATAATGGATAGGATGGGAGTGGCACATGTTGACTTTAAACTGGCTGCTAGGACACCTTGTTCCACAAGTCAATCAATCTCTGCATCAATTTTTGGACAAAGGGGGAAGGCAACATGCCTTGGTGAGGCTGCAGCTGGAGTGCTGTGTCCAGTTTTTGGGCTCCACAATTCAAAAAGGATGTGGAGAAGCTTGAGAGAGTGCAGAGGAGAGCCACACACATGATCAGAGGTAAGGATAACAGATCTTATGACAAGAGGCTGAGAGCCATGGGACTCTTCAGCCTGGAAAAGCGCAGGCTCAGAGGCGATCTGGTGGCCACCTATAAGTTTATTAGGGGTGTTCACCAGGAGCTGGGGGAACATCTGTTCACCAGAGCGCCCCAAGGGATGACAAGTTCGAACGGTCACAAACTCCTCTGTGACTGTTTCAGCCTGGACAAAAGGAAGAACTTTTTTACTGTCCAAGCCCCCCAAAGTTTGGAATAGACTGCTGCCAGAGGTGGTTCAAGCACCCACTTCACACACTTTCAAAACACTTTTGGTTGTTTAACTTGCTGGGATCCTATGATCCCTGCTGACTTCCTGCCCCTGGGCACGGGGCTGGACTCGATGATCCTCTGGGTCCCTTCCAGCTTGAATGTCTATGAAATCTATTTGGATTGGAGCCATAGTCAGATCCAGTGTAAATGATACAGGCAGGCCTCTATAGGTACCAAGCTGTTCATTGAAGACCTCGCTGAAATCCCTTAGGACATTTTGTAAGTTGTCTAACATGATGCTGTGCACTCCTGTTAATTTGATACCCATTTTCCCCCTAATAAACTGGCTATCTGACCTTTGGAACTTATTAGGCAAAGGACCCACTGGTCTTGCCTATAGTGGATGTTGACATAACATGCTCGCTTCAAACCTAATGTTTGTTTGTTAGTATCTACAAGCTTGGCTTTGCATGCCGGTCGATTTCTAGACCATAGTGAATTGTATGTCTCTTCTGAGATTAAGGGACCTCTATAGTACAGGGAGCACCTTGGAGAATCACTGTTGTGTAGGTTGTCTTATTCCATACAGTTGAAGTTTCCACATGAGTAACAAACACAATAGTGTAAGCATCAGAAGACAACTTACATGCTGGAATTTCATTCAAAGTAGCAATGATAACTGGAGACACACTCCCATTGGTTGTCTTCTCCCTGGGTATCTTGGATTTCTGATGACATATGTATTCAGTGTGGCCCTTGTGCTGGCAATGGCAGCAGTCATGGAAACAGCATGTATCATAGTTATGATTTCGTCACAGCTATAGCAGCTTCCTTGGGGAAAATGGAATTATACTCCTGTGCATGGGTGGTGGCTTCATTGGAGATTACACCCTTGAATGCACTTGGAATACCTCATTGATGACAGTTTTGCTGACAATGCTCATATTTCCTTTGAATAGAGTGAGGCAGCTTCATATGCAAGGGATTCTTTTTTAGCCATGGCAAATGTTAAGTTATGCCTTGCAAGAACTTTGCTTTATAGAGCTTTGTTTCAAACCCAACACACAAGATGACCCCTAAGAAAAGATTCAAGACTGGTGCTGTAATTACAGTTCTCAGTCAACAAAAGTCTGCTATGGATGCAGCCATTGCTTCCTCTGGCAGCTGATTTTCATTGGTTGAAGGGAAACCAGCAAATGGTTTCAGACAGGGCTGATGCAATATGATTTAATTTTTAATTTTTTAAATTTTTTTTAGCAATTGGAGGATCTTGTGATACAACTTCTTACAGGACTTCGCCAGGAATACAAGGGAGCAATTAGTCTCAAAAATCTTTGAACCAGTGATGCTCAGTAGCACTGCATGTTTCTGCTTATCATCAGTAATTTTATTGGCTTCCAGATAGAAGTCTAGCCAGTCAGTGTAAGAGTCCAAGGCAGATGGACTAGACACATCAAATTCTTCAGTGTGGCCAGCAGTAGCTATGTTAGAGAGCAGCTGCACAGGTCAGCATGTAGGAAGAAGAGCCCCAGCTTCTGCTCACTTGCAGTATGGATCACTGCAAGTTCTTTTTTCCTCTTTGTTCTCTTGACTGAGGCACTGGAAGCATCCTACTCACCAGGATCCCATCCTTGTCACCAATTTTGTGTATCTGTGGGGTTCTTGTCCTAGTGAGATCACACAGGGAAGAACAACGGAACCATCTTTATTAACAACTAACTACCTTTAATGTTAACCAGAACAGCAAACAGCAACACAAGATAATTCAATTCAGGTAGCACCTCTGATGATACACACAACATACACACAGACCATCAATACCTAACAAGGTGCCACCCTGTGCTGCCTTCTGTCAGTCCAGTAGGAAAACATATTCCCAGGCACTCACTTCAGCAGGTTGCCTGCTCCTTCAGTAAGTTGAGGGTAAAATGGATAGTGGTGACAACACTTCAGCAGGTTGCCTGCTCCTTCAGTAAGTTGAGGGTAAAATGGATAGTGGTGACAAAGCAGCTATTTCTGTCATTGAGCTTTGGAAGAATTTCTGTGCTCGTTCATCCCAAAATAAACCCACATTTAAGAACAACTTCAAACTCTCTTTGCAAGTAGTATAGTGCATGAAAGAAGCTTGGCTTGCCCATAAATATGTAACCTCCCTGACTATGCAACAAGTCGAGCTCCTAACTGGTAAAAGTCAGGCCCTCAGCTGGTAGACTTGGTTTAGCTCCAGAGAAATGGATGGCATTACATTGATTTACACCAATTGAAGATTTGGTCCATGTGTGCTGAGGGTTTTCATGTTTAAGTTACACTTAACTTACATTTAATCTACTGAGCACCCAGTGGGGAAAAACAGTAACTGTTTTACCTATGATGATGACTTCCATTTCAGACACAAGCAAACAAAAGCTCTAGGGGAATGCAGCACTGAGACAGGACAAAGGTTTTTGAAATTCCTAAGAAAAAATTTGAATAAGTGCTACTTCTCTGATTGCAAATGAAATTCTCTGAGTGAAATACAAAGTCAACAAAGCTCATTCTTCTGCTATTACAGTTTTTAAAAATAAGGCACTACTATAAGCCATGCAGAAAGTATCCAATTCCTAACAGGGGTGTAGGTTGTAGCCGTGTTGGTCTAAGGACATAGGCAGACAAGGTTCTTTGGGCGAATCTGATATCTTTTATTAGAGGAACTAAATAGTTGGAGAACAATTTTTAAGCAAGCTTTTGGGTTCAAAAACCCTTTGTC
>NW_017728920.1:5842909-5850046 GCF_001723895.1 Crocodylus porosus | reverse complement strand
GGGGGATGAATAGTGGAGAAGTACCTGGGAAGTCAGCTGTCAGGCAGGTTATAATGTGTCATAAATCCAATGTCTATATTTAGTCCAGGATTTTTAGTGTCGAGGAGGTTGATGAAGTAGAGTTCATAGGCTTGTCTCTGGGAAGTGTTTTGTAAGTTTCCTTTGAGGATCAGGACAGAGAGATTGGAGAGAGAGTGGTTTTCTTGTGAGAAATGTGCCCCCACAGGTAATTGGGTATTGCTGTCTTTGATAGATTTCCAGTGTGCATTCATTCTGGTGCACAGTTATTGTTTGGTCTCTCCTACGTATTTTCCATCTGGGCATTTGGTACATTGGATGAGATATATTACATTTCTGGATCCTCAAAGGAAACTTACTAAGCACATAGCACAAGAGAAAAACTGTGGGCATAGTTGTGTGGAAAAAAAATCTAGATCCAGAAAGATTAACGTTCTATAGCCCACTATAGAGAGAGCAACAGAAGAGAGAAAGATGAGTTAGGGGAAATGTGCTTGTGTAGATGCATGTTGAGCAATTGGGGCTAGATCATCTAACAATTTGAAAGTCTAACCCTACACCAATGAAATGCATGGCAGTTTCACAAATTACTTCAGTAAGAACAGGATCAAGTCTATGAACAAGGTAGAGTATAGTAGTTTGGATTCATATCCAAATAGGCTGCAATCGGACCTAGACACATTACAGGGTGGGCGGATGAGAACAGGATGGGTTTCAACACTGGCAAGTGCAAGGTAATGTATCTGGGGAGGAAGAACCAGCAGCACACCTACAGGCTGGGGAACTCCCTTCTCGTCAATGAAGAGGCAGAAAAGGATCTTGGTGTCATCATTGATGCCAAAATGAACATGGGCCAACAGTGTGGGGACGCGGTCAGAAAGGCCAAACGTACCTTGTCATGCATCCACAGATGTATCTCGAGCAGGTCCAAGGAGGTGATACTTCCCCGCTATGCGGCACTGGTCAGGCCGCAGCTGGAGTACTGCATCCAGTTCTGGGCACTGCACTTCAGGAGGCATGTGGGCAACATGGAGAGGGTCTAGAGGAGGGCCACTCGTATGATCGGGGGCAGCAGGGCAGGCCCTACGAGGAGAGGCTAAGGGACCTGAACCCATTCAGCCTCCACAAGAGAAGATTGAGGGGGCCTGAACCCGTTCAGCCTCTACAAGAGAAGATTGAGGGGGGATCTAGTGGCCTGTTACAAACTAGTAAGAGGGGACCAGCAGGCATTGGGGAAGTCCCTGTTCCCCTGAGTACTACCAGGAGTGACTAGAAATAACAGTCACAAGCTGGCAGAGGGTAGATTCAGACTAGATATCAGGAGGCGCTACTTCACGGTCAGGGCGGCTAGGATCTGGAACCAACTTCCAGGAGAAGTGGTGCTGGCCCCTACCCTGGTGGTCTTCAAAAGGAGGCTAGATGAACACCTTGCTGGGGTCGTTTGACCCCAGTACTCTTTCCTGCCTTGGCAGGGGTTCGGACTTGATGATCTGCTCAGGTCCCTTCTGACCCTACCAACTATGAAACTATATAAACAAACTAAGGAAATCAAGGCTAAATGAAAACACAACTAGTTGAAAAACAATTCTCACAGGCTAGTTAAATGACTCGCTATCAAACCAAGAGGGTGTTTCAAGTGGCGAACACTGGCATTTCTGTCTAGCTGCCTGTCACTCTATAAATTTGATCCCGTGCTTCCTCATAGACAGTGCTACTCCTCAGCAACTATCAGTAACTTTATTGATTCTGCACCAGGTAGAAATAAACATTCACATTCACAGCCAGGAACTCTTACTGGATTTGTGCATCTGTAACAGAGCTGGTTTATAGAAGCCTGCACTAACCACAATCCTTACAGGAACTCTACCACCATCTAGTGGCATAATGTAATGTTACAGAAGTAAAACAAGTTATTACCGGAATACTGTTCAATTCTGACTGTTGTTAAAGTGCTGCCTCTTGAAATATAGATAAACATTTCCACGAATTATGACAATAGGATAGTCAGGAAAAAGGCTCTTGCCTGATTTTTTTTGCTATTATTTTCCATTCAATTTTAGGAATCCCATTCCTATCTTCTGCTACTTTTCTGTCACTTTGGGCTTAAGTCTTTATGAGGCCTGTAGTTCCCTCCACTCCTTTCCCTTCATCTAACTCCCAGCTGGGCTCCAAACATCACCTCACTATAGTGCTTCTCCAATGTTAACCAAAAACCAACAGCATCACATACTTATATGCCTTGAAACCCCTGAGGAAAGGAAAGAAGTTGTTATTCTTAAAGTCTTGTACATGAACTTAGTCCATAAGTACATATCCCGTATGACCATCATCCAGAATTTCTTGGTCTCTAGGTCATGAACAGGAATTAGGGTATGATGACCAAGCTATGCTTCTTAAATTGGTAAGTGGGGAAAAAATAATCCCTTCTACCAGTACTGAATCCTTCCTGTCTCTAAAGTATAGTTGCCTCAGCTGAGATTTCCCAGTGGAACAATTTTTAATTTTTTTTTTATTTTACAGCCTATCAGTGAGCTCTAATGGTAAAATTTCCATTTGAATTTCACCATGTACACATAAAATCTCCTCCCAATCCTCCATAAACAACACAACACGGCTGTCAAAGTATTATTACATGTTACATACTTCATCGCAAGGATATATACAAGCAGCCCATTTATAGGTCATTTTTGCATATAGAGTACTGACATCCCACATAACTACCCAACGTAGCACAGATACGGAACCAGGAAGTGTTCTCTGATAAAGAGGATGCTGCAGTGTCTGTTACCCAGCCAGAAAGAGAATGTTTAAGTAGTCTTGTTAAGAACATTTTGTAATATTACATGTGTACATCATTAGAGGTAGCACTATTAGTCATTTCAGCATATTACAGTATCTTCCCCTCAAAACCACTAACATCCTTGTTTTTAAAAACTGTTCTATTTAAGACAAAGTATGAGGAAGAAGCCATGTGTAATGCTTTAACATTATTTCACGTGCAATTATAATACTGGTAAGTACTGCACTAAACCTGGCCTAGAAATAGATATTGCCAGCACAGCTGATCCACTTCACTGTGTGAAACACAGAATCACAGAGGGTGGGAAGGGACATTAGGGCTGTGTGAAGCTTTGAACCACTATTTGGATTTGGAAAAGATTTGGACTATTCAGAGGCCAGATTTGCATATCTGGTTGGAATCGCTAGCTGCTTTTGGCTTTCTGAATTGATTTGAAGCTTCTGAATCAATTTGGAAAAGATTTGGCAATTCGGAGGGCTGTCTGTATGGGGAAACAGAAACTTGGGAGGGGGAGCAGGGGGGGAAAGACTGACATGTCTAGGTGGCCAGTGAGCATGATTTCTCTCTGACTGCCTTTCCAATTATAGTGTCGGGGGGAGGGACATAGAAACAGCATAAAAGCTTCTGTGTTCAGGCTTACTCTGCCTTTTGTGAGCTGATTCTGTCTGGGCAACAGTGTCAAAAGGTACTGTGCTGCCTGGCTTGCTTCATAGTCAGCAGTTGCAACTTGCCTGCTCCTTTTTGTTGTTAGAAAGGATTGGATAGGATTTAGCTTACCTTAGCTTAGTTTAGAATCTCTTTACTTAATATTATCCAACTCATTTCTTTCAATTTATATTTGCTCTCTCTTTTTTTTTTTTTTTTTGCAAACTTTGAAAAAAGAAAGCTCAGTGTTTTCCTTGCCTGCATGATCCATCACTGTGCAGGGAGGCACACAGATTGCACACACACACTTATACACACAGAAGAAGGAAAATCAGATATTCATAGGAGAAGACAGTCAGATTATATATAGTAATTATTAGTTATTAATATTATTATAGTTAGTTTACATAGAGACTAAAGACAACACAGAAGTCAGATTGGCTGAGGGGGGCATTGCCAGCACTAAGGGTCTCGGTGGCCTCGAGGAAGGGCTCGAGCACCACCAAGATCTGGGAAATGGTACCCCACTCAGCTTTGTTAAGGGGGCTGCTGATCCCAGTCTCCCCAAGCAAGGCCATCTCATGGATGGCCTTCTGCTGCTTCACTAGCCTCTCGAGCATCAGGTATGTGGAGTTGCACTGAGTCTCCACATCGTGCATGATTTTGTGCTGCGGGATGCTCAGCTTGCCTGTTTCTCCTGAAGCATGTTGTCCCCCTTGATGCTGCAGTGGAAGTAGCCCACCACCTTCCTGCATTTTGAAATCACCTAGCCTGTAGCAGTGGTGGTGGTAGTCCCATCACCAGCAGCCCTGTCCCCCTCCAAGCCATCCCTGACTACGGAGTGCAGCCTGTGGGCCACACAGTGGATGCCAACAAAGTTGGCATCATGAACAGCCTTCACCATATGAGCCCCGTTGTTGGTGACCATGAACCTATGGGTGAGCTTGGCCTGCCCAATGAGCCACCCCTGCACCATGCAGTTCATGGCCCCCATGATCTCCATTGCCATGTGAGATTCATCCCGCACCTTGGCTTGGAGGAGAACCCACCGATGGCCTGACTGTTCACACCAGTGCCCTATGAAGGAGAGGTAGGCATGATCGCTGCTCCGGCTGCTCCAGATGTCAGAGGTGAAGTTCAAGGCTTCAGTGAGGCTACCTATCTCGCTGAGGATGTGGAGTCACTGGACTGTGACCCCTTGGCCTACTGGGCAAGCCGCAGCCAAATGGGGCAGGATCTGGCCACAGTTACCCAGCAACACCTGTTCTGTCCACCAACAAGAGTTCTAAGCAAGAGGGTGTTCAGCGTTATTGGGGATGTTGTGACACCCCACTGCACCTGCTCGGATCCTGTTTTGGTGGAGCAGCTAGTGTTTTTGAAGGTGTACCTCCCATTGCTGGGGTTCCCCAAGCTCCATCTGCAGATGGACTGAGTGCCACCTTCCTCACTCCGTCTGCACTGATTTCCTTTTTTGTATTTTGAGCTGTAGGAAGTTGGCTTCAGTTCTAGTGATGAGGTTAGGTGCTTGTTTGAATGTACAGGCAGTCCTAGACTTGCAACGTTTTGAGTTAAATGTTTTGCAGTTACAACATTTATAAATTGACACCCTGTTTCAACTTTACAATGCCAGTTTTGACTTACTTACAAGGCTTGTTCTGATACAATGCCATGCCATCTACCTGGAGAACATCTATCCAAACTTTCTTGGACACTTTCTTTAAGAAAGCAGACAAGACTCCAGAAAAACCTGCAGCCAAGACTCCTGAGAAGACTCCAGCCAAGAATTCTTCAAAAAGTCCAACCAAGAACCCTTCAAAAAAGTCCAGCAAAATCACCTCAAAGACCACCTTCTAAATCAATATGATTGCTGTTTACAATATAAATATATTAATGTAGCGATATTACTCATCTATAATTGATTGAATACAAAATCCTGGGGTATTTTTGGTGAAAATAGGGTATTGGGCTTTGGTTCAGGAACCAGTCCTCCATTTACAACATTGTTTCTTATGAGAAAATTGGTTCCGAGTTACAATGTTTTGACTTAAGATGCGGTTTTCAGGAACCAATTGTGTCATAAGTCCAGGGACAGCCTGTACAAGCCACTTTTCAGAGCTGGGCCTATGAACTGCACTTTATCAGCCTCCTAGGCAGTAGGTACAGAAACTCAGGGACTCAATATAGATTTTTAGATGGTGGAATTCTGACCACTGAAACCTGCCAGACATCTGACTCCCCAGGTACCTCTGCACTTCTACCTGATCTGCTACATCCTCCTTTCGCCATGTGCCTCCCACCCCAGCCTGGCCCTCATCCCCTGATGCCTCTATTTCCATTTTCACTGACTGGCTTTCTTGCCTGCATTGCATGCCAGGCCAGCCTCTGGCTTCTTTACTATTCCTTCCATCCAGGACCAGGAGACACACCAACTGCAGGTACTTCCTCAGCTTGACAAAGGGTTTTTCAACCCGAAAGCTTCCTAAGATATATTTTTTTAAGTCTTCCCTTTTTTTCATAATAAACATATAGACATAAAAACACAAGATAAGCCATCACGCACGAGTAACATCATATATCCAACACAACAAAACATTTTTACTTCTTGCTGTCAATTCCATTATAAAAAGAAAAGCTCTGTGACAGTTCCATTTGGGTACCTTTGATGCCACTGCTGATGCTACTGGTGTTGAGCCAGCTAAGTTATTTTGACCTGCTGTCATTTACAGTGGTGGACCGAGCTGAGGTTGTAGGGGCAGAGCAGACCTCACTGGGGCACACTGCTGTTTTGTGCAGAAGCCCCAGCGTTAGTGAGGGCACACCTGAACACAAGTACACACAGACACACACAGTTGCCACTTCTCTCCAGGACGACACACATCCATTTATTAGAACTCCCTGGGTCCTACCTCACGGCCAGCTTCCTACCCACCTGATTGTTGAGCAGTTAATCTTCCAATTTTCCCATAAGAACATTGTGGGATACCAGATCAAGGGCCTTTTGGAAGTCTACGTAACACAATGTCAACCTCCTCTCTCTTATCCAGGTGGCGAGTTACCTGGCTGTAGAAAGAGATGAGATTGGTAAGACAAGATCTGCCTGCGACAAAGCCATATTGGTTATCGTTCAGAATCCTACCTTCTGCAAGAGTATTTCACATAGATCCCTTGATTAATTTTTCCAGGATTTTCCCTGGAATAGAAGTTCAGCTAATTGGTTTGTAGTTGCCCAGGTACTCTCCCCTCCCCTTCTTGAAGATAGGCACAATATTGGCCCTCTTCCAATCTTCAAGGACCTCCCTCAAGCACCACAAATATTGGAAGAGTTTCACCAGAGGCCCCACTATTACTTCAGCCAGCTCCTTCAGCATTCTTGGATGAAGTTCATCTGGTCTTGCTAATTTATAAATGTCTAACTTTTCTAACTGATCATGTACCAGCTCAACGGCAACAGTAGGAAGGTGGTCATTCCCATCATGCCCATTCTGAACCTTATCTAGTATGATTTTGCCCCTTACTCCAATAAAATACCGAAGCAAAGTAGTCATTCAGGAGTTCAGTTTTCTTCTGAGTGTCAGTAACCAGCTGTCCTGAGTTGTTAAGCAATGGCCCCAGGCTTCCATTTCATAGTTTCATAGTTTCTAGGGTCGGAAGGGACCTGAGAAGATCATCTAGTC
>NW_017728920.1:5841014-5842129 GCF_001723895.1 Crocodylus porosus | reverse complement strand
TGATGAAGATGTTGAACAGTGCGGGCCCAAGGACCGAGCCCTGCGGAACCCCACTACCCACGTCCCTCCAGGTTGAAAATGACCCATCCACCATCACGCTCTGGTGCCAGTTGGCGACCCATTTGACTGTGTGGGTATCAACACCACAGCCCCCCAGTTTCTTAATGAGAACAGGGTAAGAGACAGTGTCAAAGGCCTTCCGAAAGTCCAGGAAGACTATGTCCACTGCTACCCCTGCATCTAATGATTTGGTGATCTGATCATAGAAGGCCAGCAGGTTGGTCTGACAGGACCTGCCACTGATGAACTCGTGTTGGTTGCCCCTAAACATGAAATCCCCTGCTGGCTCCTCGTGGATGTGTACCAGCATAATTTTATCAAACAGCTTGCCTAGGATCGAGGTAAGACTAACTGGCCTATAGTTTCCTGGGTCCTCCTTACCCTTTTTGAAGATGGGAACCACATTGGCCCTCTTCCAGTCCTCTGGCACCACACCAGAGCACCACGAGTGCTCATAAAGCCGCGCCTGGGGTCCTTCAATGACCTCAGCCAATTCCTTTAGTGCTCTAGGGTGGAGATCGTCTGGACCGGCTGACTTGAATACATCCAGTCCCACCAGAAGCTGCATAACTAGTTCCTCACTAACCCTTGGCCTAGGTGTGCCTCCCCTGGGGCCTGAGGGGAGTCCAGCAGGGGGTGATTTTCTTCCTGTTCCCTATATGCCTAAAGAAAGACGTCTTATTGTCTTTGATTTCTGTTGCTAGTTTAAATTCAGTCACCACCTTAGCCTTTCTGATGTGCTCCCTACAAGTGCTGGCCGTTGTTGTATAGTCCTCCTTAGGGACTAGCCCAAGCTTTCATTGTTTGTATGCCTCTTTCTTCTTTTTCAAGAGAACTATGATATCCCTATTAAGCCAAGAGGGTTTACTAGCCCTTCTGCTACCTTTCCTCTGTATGGGAATGAACTTCTTTTGTGCTTCAAGGATCATGTCCTTGAGGAACGACCACTCTCCATGCACTCCTTTTACCTTCTGTCCCTGGTCCCATAGCACTTCCCCTATTATTGCCCTGATCCTGTTGAAATTAGCTGTCATAGAATCATAGAATCAATGAGT
>NW_017728920.1:5825828-5840564 GCF_001723895.1 Crocodylus porosus | reverse complement strand
CCTCTCCAGGTTCTCCACGTCCTTCTTGAAGTGCAGCGCCCAGAACTGGACACAGTACTCCAGCTGTGGCCTGACCAGTGCTGCATAGAGGGGGAGCAAGACCTCTTTGGACCTGTTAGTGATGCCCCTGTTGATGCATGACAGGGTGCGGTTGGCTCTGCCTATTGCTTCGTCGCGTTGGCAACTCATATTCATCCTGGAGTAAATCATGACTCCAAGATCCTTCTCTGCTACTGAGAGGGTCAGCCCCTAACCTATAACCATAATGCTGGTTCCCTCTCCCCAGGTGCAGCACTCTCCTTGTTGAACTGCATCCTGTTCAGATCCGCCCACTTCTCCAACCTATCCAGGTCTGCCTGGATGTGGTCCCTGCCTGTCGGTGTATTCACTTTACCCCACAGCCTGGTGTCATCAGCAAACTTGAACAGGGTGCACTCCACACCCTGGTCCAGGTCGCTAATGAAGATATGGAAGAGCACCAGCCCAAGGACCGAGCCCTGGGGGACTCCACTGCCCATACCCACCCTTAACCTGGGAAGTCCAGAACTTCAACCCTGCTAGCTGATTTTCCTGCCCTGTGACAGACAGTGAATAAGATAGTTTCATTGTCACTGTTGCCCAGGCTACCCTCTATTTTCAAGTCACTCACCAGATGGTCTCCTTTGGCCAAGACCAAGTCTAGAAGAGCATTACCTCTGGTTAGCCTATGCACTTCCCAAATCAGGTAGAGCTCTTTGATACAGGTCAGGAAGCAACATGACCAATCCGACTTAGCCGAGTGTTCCTCCCAAGAGATATCTGGGTAATTGAAGTCACCCACGACAACCATGCCCCTTGCATGCGCAGCCTCTGCCAGTTCAAGAGAACTTCAGATTGAGCTCCTCCCCCTCGTTTGGTAGTCTGTAGTATACACTTACAGTTAAGTCTCTCTCACCATGCCTCTCCCCCACCCCATCCCCTGCCCTATAGTTTGACCCAAAGGGTTTCAAGTCGCTCTTCTTTGGAGCCAATGTTGACCTTCAAAAAGTCACATAGCGAGCTACACCTCCACATTTTTTTCCCCTATTCGGTCCCTTCTGTGCAGAGTGTAGCCCTCTATGGCTACATTCCAATCATGTGAGGAGTCCCACCAGGTCTCCGTAATCCCTATTAAATCATAATGCCCACTGGATAGGTCTAGCTCCTCCTGCTTGTTCCCCATGCTTCTGGCATTAGTGTACAGGCACCTTGATCCTCCAATTGAGACCCTCAATTTCCTGTCACATTAAGGGAAAACCATTCCCTCAGCTCTTGCAAAAGTGGCTCTCCTATTATTCTCAGCTTCAGAATTTTCTTGTACTGGTCCCCAGGCATGCTCCAGTCAGTGTTTCCCCATCCCCCGGAAATCTTAGTTTAAAGCCCTATCTAGAAGATCAGCCATCCTGGCCAAGAACAGGGACTTACCTCTCCATGTGAGGTGGGTGCCATCCCTTCCCAGGAGTCCTCTCTCCCTAAAGAGTGTGATGTGGTCAAAGAAACCCAAGCCCGCTCAGCAGCACCACCAGCAGAGTCATCAGTTCACTACTCCAATACATCCTTCCTGCCTAGGTCCATGACCCACAACTGGAAGCACAAAGGAAAAGACTAGCTGTGACTTGAGCCCAGCCCCCAGAGCCCTGTAGTCACTCATGACTCAGTCCAGCCATGTCATTTGTGCCCACATGGATGAGGAACATGGGGTAGTGGTCGGAGGGCCAGATGAGCCTAGGGATTCTCTCCACAACAGCCCGCATGTGGGCTTCAGGGAGGCAGCAGACCTCAGGGGCTATGGGGTCCAGAAGACAGATGGGTTCCTCAGTGCCCTGCAGGAGGGAGTCCCTCCACCCCACCACCCTGCATCTCATCTTGAGGGTGGCAGTCTGTTGACTACCTACCTCCTCCTCTGATGTCTCTGTGATATTTCTTTTGGCCTAATCCTCCAATTTGTCCAGGTCACTCTGAATCCTAGCCCACACTCCAGCATATCTACTACATCCCCACCCCACCCCCAGCTTGGTGTCATCCATAAACTTGCTGAGGGTGCAATTGATCCCATCTTCCAGATCGTTAATGAAGATAATGAATAAAACCAGCCCCAGGACCATCCCCTGGGGTACTCCATTTGATACCAGCTCCCAAATAGACATTGAGCCATTGATTACTACCCACTGAGCCCAATAATCCAGCAAGCTTTCTATGTTACTCAGTGTACCACCTGCAGCCGATCATTGAGCCGAGGGTGCGTGGGGGGCCCTCCCAGCACATTCCCTGGCAGACCCAGAAATGGATCAGAAGTACTTCTGGTCCACTTCAGAGTTCACCACCAAGCATATGCGCACCCCGTGGGTTGGTCCATCTGCCCCAGCACTGCAGCATTCACGAACCATGTCTGGTACCTTGAGGTATGTAGAAAAAACATTTAAAGCTGTGTCTATGTCCAATCACTGATTCTCCGAATCAGCATTGAATCTTCAGATTCTGATTTGGCTGAATTGAATCAGGGACAGTGATCCAAATCAATTAATCAAATCACCATCTCCAAATTGAATAGGGCCCACTTTGCACACCCCTAGTAGATGTCTCTCTCTGGTTAGGTACTGTGTGCATGATTCCTTGAGTTGAATGTACTTTTTTTCTTGAGTTGATTACTAGAGTTTCAGAAAATGAAGGTTCATGAAGGCAGTGCAAACATGGCATGGTACCAGAAAGCAAAAAGAATTTATTGGTCTGAAACTTGGCATTTATTTGCATCACCACAGCAATTCTCTTCTCTATTGCCCATGAGTCTAGGTGGGACTGGAAATGCTGCAGAGAATGCTTGGTCCAAATCTAGATTAATCCTCACAGTGACCCCCCAGGGATTATTGTGTCTATTTTACAGAAGGAAGGAAAAATTAAGGCTCAGAAGTTGAGTGAATTTGACTTAGAGAGACCACAGGGCAAAGCAGTGTCAAAGGCAGGCTTAGAATTAAGGTCTTTTTGGTTTCAGTCCTGCTCAGACCACTAGACTACTCCTTTCTAGCGTAAAAAATATAGAATAAGGACAAAGACATGGGTGTATGTAGGAAAGAAAGAAAGAATGGGTTTCTCTCCTACAAGTAACAGTTGAAATTGGGGCAGAAGGGGATAAGATATTCCCCAATAAGAAAATCTTTACATGTTGTATACAGGTTTCCCTCACTTCATGCTGTACATACATTCCTGGAAAATGGTGCATAACTCAAATTTGCATAAAGGGAACCTACTTTACAATGTAACAAATAGGGATGCATATGAAGATATCAATTGTACTGACCCTCAGACCCATTTCTACCACTTTCACAAGACAATTTTGGTACTCAGCAACAGCAGACAGTACACACAAGCACAGGGCACTATCATAATGGGGATGGCAACTACAGAAACACATGTCACAGACAACAAGTGAAGAGCACAGATCTACACAGGAGACTATATTTTGGTGCACGTCACTCCCACAATCCACCACATGAACCAGCGGACTGTGGGCTTCCACCACACTGATCGCATAACAGTGAATTTACCTTGCATGTAACAAATTTTTGGTATAAAAGGGTCATTGCATAAGAGCAAACTCACACATACAGAACCCGCATAAAGTGAGGGAAACCTGTATAGTGTTTTCAGGAAAATACTCATGGTTTTTTTCATATTTAGAAGGATCTGTACTGAAAATCTCTAAATATGAAACTATATTAGAAGCTGTAGACCTGCAGCAGCAGAAATATCTTTGAAATTCTGTGTGCTTGCCTGAAAATTCATGAAAAAGATTTAGGAGAAGATTTATAATCTATTAAGATTCATGACTGAATATATTCTCAGTAAAATTCAGAATGAAACACATATTTAAAGTATTTGCTTTTTTTAAAAAAATTAACAACATTTATTTTTTGTGAGCACAATCACATTTGAAAATGAAATATATGAACATAATAGAACTCCAAAAATTAATAGGAAATCTAGATAATTTATACAGGGAAAAATACATATACATACAAGACTCAAATTAATACAGTATCCAGCAGCTGCCATAAAAATCTGTACAGTAATAAACTGCATAAAAAGTTTATCAAAGCATACCTGACTGATTCAAACATTGGCATATACCCAATTATTAAAAGGCACAAAGGATTCAGCAATGAAGTTTATGGCATTACACACAGTTATATCAGTTCATCAGGACCAACATAAAAATGTTAAATGTCTATTTAATATTTGACATTTGTTTCAAAGCACACATAAGTCTCCCTTTTGTTTAGGAATCAATATGAAAATATATCTGAAAGGACAAACATTTAAATATGACAGGTTAAGAAACAAAAGCTCTCTTTTAAAAAAGTTTACTTCTGAGTTTTCCCAACAGTAAATGTCTCTTATCACAGTTCCTTCAGAAATCATTTAAAGACAAGTTTAGTTAACAATTTTCAAGCAGGGTTGGCTCCTGGGATTGTGCTGTAGGAGACCACTTGTTTCCTTTGAGGGAAAACACGGAAAAAAGAGTAGATACAGAACTTGTATTATAGGCAGGTAGTCACTTATGGTAGTAGCTGGCTAGTGCAACAAAAGGTGTGGCTGAACTGAGCTGGTTATAGTGTCCAGTAGCAATTCGTCCACTTCTGGAAAACACCTGCTCCACTTTTTGGTCTGATGAAATCTAGCACTCCTAAGACTCTGAAACACCCCACAGTAGACTGCCTGGAAGATCCTGTGAAAAGTCAAAGCATACTTGGCACTGAAACACAGTGGAAAATCAATTAAGACCACAGGGTGAAGTTTGGCTTCTGCTTTTGATGCATTGTTTTTAAAAATATCAAAAAGGCTTTAAGTCTGCTTATGTCCAAGGTCTGTAAGATCTGCAGAAAGAGATATAAACCAAAACAAGGCTTTGTTTATACTTTACTTGAGATTTTTTGCCTGGCAACTACTGTTCTCCAGGGTAACACATACAGCAACCCGTTCCTGCTCGTTCAACTTCTGACTTTTCCTGGAATGCAACAGAAGCATCCGCACTAAGCTTGTGCTCGGCAATGATGTCCTCTACTCGTGTTATGTAAAGTAATGACAACAACACACCTAAGAACTGTAAAATAAAAGAGCATTTATGAAAGGAGACCATGTGTTCCTCATCCAACATTTTTTTATTGTAATACACAGAAGTGCACACACGCACACACTCCCCTCCTTCTCCTCCCCCCCCCTGTAATTTAAGTTAGAGCCTCAAGTCAGTGCAGTTTTGGAAGGGCGAATTCACAAGTGGAGAAATGAAGGAGATTTTAGTGACATCTACCACCTCCTTTATCCCCCACTGTTGAAAATAAATTATGCCTGTTGAAAATTACCCTGGGATTCAGAATGTTAAACTAAGTCTTATGGATGCAAACTAGTGGGCAAAGGTTATGAAAAAATGTAACATATCACACTGTGCTACTAAATCAATGGGCCTCTGTGAAAACACAAAAGCACACCCACATCAGCTTCCAAGTTATGTGAACTTTAAATAAAAACAGTCTTATCAAATCAAATACCGTACTGTCTACCAAGACCATGAGCTAAACATTCCCTTTAATGAACAACGTACATAATGACCTAGCCTTACCTGTGGTAACAATATACCAAGCAAAACACCTGCCATGATGCTGTAATTGTCTACGAACCAAATGAGTACTGCATTTGTGCATCCTCGAATATATATAACATGTTGAACGCTCAGGCGCTATAAAATAATATAACAGTTTGATTAAAAGCATGCCAAGGTGTTTTTTTTAGAATATAAAGCATCAAATTTTGTCTTCATTCGCGGTCTTGCAACCTCAATGAACTTGGTGCAATGGCCTTATCACCAAGCATCTAAAATATTAAGTTTACTAAAAGAAATACAACTGATCCCAATTTTATACCATGAAATATAGGAGATCTCTATCTACCATCCTGAGTACTTCCTGGCTGCAACTGCTGCAGTACAAAAATCCAAACCATGGCCAAGTTGCTATCCTATCTTGCAACTGGCTCATATACTCAAGAAAAGAGAATTTAAAGTTTACCCTCGAAGGTGTTAGAGCCACATCTAGTCCCAAAACAGCAAAGCAGTTAAGCCTGTGAATGGTCCCACTGAAATGGCTGGTACCACTTGTGAGTTTCAAGCAAAGTACATGCTTCAGTGCTCCATGGATCAGAACCAGAAGAGTGTTTAGCATCTTGCAGAATCAACTCTTGACTCAATTGGCATTTTTACATGTGCTCCATGGTTGAGGGGCAGGGGATGGACGATTTAATTAGAGTAGCTCTTGGGAGCTACTCTAATTAAAATGCCCACAATATCTCATGTATTCAGTATCCCACATTTCAAAATGGAGTCACTGAATGAGCTTTAGTTAAAGCACCCCCACCACCATTTTGAAATGTGGGGACACTGAATACATAAGACACTGCAATACATGATTAGAACATTGCAGCAGACTCAATTTATTAGAACTCGCTGGAACATGTGTATAGGTGCCCAGTGAGCCTAAGTGACAGATCATATCTGAAGTACTGCCAATCTAAAAAAAAAGTCATTCAAATTGGCATTGTGTGATTAGGTGTCTTACACAAAAGGGGAAAAGAGACTTTCAGCTGATTCCCAATTTAACTGCCAAAACTACTCCTACAAAACTGGGCTGTACGGATCCCCAGCAGATCAAATTATTGCCTTCTGTTCAATATACTATTACAGGCTGCAAGCCCGGACTTGGATGCCTGGTTCTCACAAAGCCCATGACACTGAAGTCAATGGGAATAACTCCCAGAAAAGAGGAGAAAATACAGGCTTAGGCCATATCTCACATCTATGCTTGAAGAGCGTTAAAAGTTTGCCAACAAAAATAAGGGATGCCCCATTTCTCCTCTACTATTACAACATTTTGTCTTCAATATTTTATACCCGCTGTGGGATATAAGAATGGGATGTATGAATAAAAAGAAAAGCTTTTTCATTATTTAAATGGGAAACTTTGGTTTTCCCCCAGCTCTAGTCAGAGCATTAACATTATTGAATGACTCTGTTGTGCACTGAATATGCAGTACTAAAAACTGGGCTGTATTTTTTCTCGTCTGAAATGAAAGCATTGTGTAAGTTGAACCAGGAGCCCAAAAGGCAAAAGGAAAAAGAGTGATTCATAAAGAAACCATCTGCTTTGTCAGAAAGGAATGCTCTCACATGATTCTTTATAATGAAGTGATAAAAATTTCTTTTAGTTACCTCTTTATCAATAGTTTTATATCCACACATAGTGTTGATAATGTCTGTCTGAAAAGAAAAAATATATAGAATTGTGAAGAAAAAAAAGTATTTTTACTTTTTACATATCCACCAATTTTATCATAAAAATTTACTTGTAAGGTTGTGCTCAAGAAAAGTAAATATTAAAAACCCATGTATTTTGCCTTTATGTTTTATCTAAGACAGTTATAATCAGGAGACACTTGTATACTATCCATGTCTGCTTTTAAAACACAGGGGGTGCTTCTACATAAGACACTACTGTGCAGTCATTACTGCACATTTAGTTAGTACTTTTAAGTGACGCTACTGCGCAGTAGCCTAATATACTGTACAGTAGCATATTAACACTGTCCATGTTGTGACATGCTACTACACAGTCTTATTAGTATGACTGCTAGTATGCAGTCAGCCTCTCATGTAGATGTGCCCAGAGAGGAAAAAAACTCAAGATACGGAGCTGTATAAAGAAACACTAGAGTCTGAAAACACTGAAGGACAGCAAGGAAACAAGTATCATTAATGATGAATATAGTTGGGTATGTGATGCAGGCAGTAAAAGTACTGTCTCAGTACAGCTAGGAAATAGGGTGTAGCCAGTCTGAAACAACTGGAATGCAAGAAGCTTGGACAACGAAGTGGAGGTACTCAAGCTATTGGTGCAGGATGCAAAACCAGATATTACAGAAATAACACAAACTTGGTAGAAGAGGAATCATGAAGCATATGTACAATTCAGAAAAGACAGACAAAGATAAAGATGGTTGACTAGCACTGAACATTAATGACATGATAGAAATAAGAAAGGATAGCATGGATAAAAGATTTTATTTGGGTCAAAATCACTATGGAGAACGATAGAGGGCTACTGAGGTACTGGGAATCTGCTATATGAACTCTGATTAGATTTGGATATGGATAGAGGTTTCTGTAATGTTATTAGGGAAATAAATATTGCCAGAAATTATGTCACATCACAAAACTTTAAAGATATATCATGCAATCCATGTAGAGATATCCAAACTACTTCAGGTACCAGATGCAGTATAGATGCATTAACAATGCATGCTGACTGAACAAAGCACCTCTGCTTCTCAGTCAGGAAACGAGTGCCACATTAATACACTTTCTAGTACCCAAAGCAGTTCATTTCAGAGGAAGAGCTCAGGTATCACAACCTGGCACTGCATTTGTTCCATGTAGACAAACCCTAATTTCCTTGATATAGATTGGAAAATAAATGCTAGTAATAATGATAGGGCCCAGATATTCCTGATAAGCAAGACTTCTTTAACAAACAGTCACTGAATTAACGTGAGGTGATATGCTATAGAAGGTTTGGTTTAGGCAAGCAATGGGGACCACTTTTGCTTTGGTAAGCCGAAGAGCTAGTCTTAGAAAATGGCCTTGGATCAAGTGATCATAAGTTTATTCTGATTAAATTAAATGAGAGAATAAAAAAGGTTTGTAACTAAGAGTATGTCCACAGAGCTCGAGCCACTGCCATGCTGAGACATGCCAGCACCAACTCCAAACACACTGGCTTCTGACTTGAAATCAGTAACCTGCTCTCAGCAAAACTTAATGACACAGTACAGAGTCACAGCACTATGTTTAAGTGGCTACACCACTTTAGACTCACGAAAAGATATGAAGTGTACTCAGCACACCTCAGTACAACACTGCCTTGTGCTATATGGACTTACCCTATGGTGCTCAACTTCAGAAAAGCAAACTGACAAAACGGAGGGAAATTTACCATAGTAGACATATTGGGCCTGTATTTTGGATTCTTTCCGTCTCCAGACCTACTCTGCTGGCCTAACCACTAGGTAAGATTGTCCATGACATAGTCCATTACAACTAGTCAGTGAACCCAATTGGACTGAAGAGACTGAAAAGTAAGAAAAAAGTCAGAAAAGCAGACTTGGACTTGCTCAGGGAACTCATGGGCAGGATCCCCTGGGAAGCCAGTCTGTGGGGGAGAGGAGTCCAGAAGAGCTGGCTGTACTTTAAAGAAACCTTACTGAGAGTGCAGGAACAAACCATCCCGATGTGCAGGAAGACTAGCAATATGGAGTCACTAGGACCAATGGCCACAAGCTGAGGGAGGATAGGTTTAAGTTAGATATTAGGAAGAACTACTTCACTGTAAGAGTGGCCAGAGCCTGGAATAGGCTTCCCAGAGAGGTGGTGCTCTCACCTTCCCTGGAGATCTTCAAGAGGAGACTGGATAGGCACCTGGCTGGGGTCTTATGACCCCTGCCACCCCCAGTGCTCCTTCCTGCCCATGGCAGGCTGTCGGACTAGATGATCTGTCCAGGTCCCTTCTGACTCATTGATTCTATGATTGTATGGCAGAAGAAGAGCTTGGCTTAGCAGAGAACTCTTCAGTAAACTAAATTACAAAAAGGAAGCTTATAAGAAGTGGAAACTTGGATAAAAAACTAGGGAGGAGTATAAGAGCATTGCTCAGGCATGCAGGGATGAAGTCAGGAAGGCCAAAGTGCAATTGGAGTTGCAGCTAGCAAGGGATGTGAAAGGTAACAAGAAGGGCTTCTACAAGTACATCAGCAACAAGAGGAAGATCAGGGAAAGTGTGAGTCCCTTACTGAATGGGGGAGGAAACCTAGTGACGGAGGATGCAGAAAAAGCTGAAGTGCTCAATGCCTTTTTCACCTCAGTCTTCACAAGCAAGGTCAGCTCCCAGACTACTGCTCCTGGCAGTACAGTTTGGGGAGGAGGTGAGCAGCCAATAGTGGTGAAAGAACAGGTTAGGGACTATTTAGAAAAACTGAACATATACAAGTCCATAGGGCCAGATGGGAGTCACCCAAGGGAGCTGAGGGAGTTGGCTGACATAACTGCGGAGCCACTGGCCATCATCTTTCAAAACTCATGGCTATCAGGAGAGGTCCCAGATGACTGGAAAAAGGCAAACATGGTGCCCATATTCAGTAAAGAAAAAAAGGAGGATACAGGAAACTACAGACCAGGCAACCTCACCTCAGACTCTGGAAAAACCATGGAGCAGATCCTCAAGGAATCCATTTATAAGCACTTTGACAAGATTATGGTGATTAGGAACAGTGAGCATGGATTCACCAAGGGAACGTCATGCCTGACAACCTGATTGGCTTCTACGATTAGATAACTGGCTCTGTGGATGTGGGGAAAACAGTAGATCTGGTGTACCTTGATTTTAACCAGGCTTTTGATACGGTCTCCCACAACATTCTTGCAGGCAAACTAAGGAAGTACGAACTGAATGAATGGACTGTAAGGTGGATAGAAAACTGGCTGGAGCATTAAGCTCAGAGGGTAGTAATCAATGTTTCAATGGCTAGTTGGCAGTTAATATCAAGTGGAGTGCCCCAGAGGTTGATCCTTTCAATATCTTCACCAACTACCTCAAAGATGGCATGGTGTGCACTCTCAGCTAGAGATGCACCAATAGATAATTTTTGGGCCAGTACCGATCGATGGTTGATTTTTTAATGAGCCATATCAGCCAATACCAATCCGATTGCTGATATGCAGTTGGGCAGCTTGGAAAGCAGCATCTGGCTGGTAAATCTGCTGTGCAGGAAGAGGCAAGAGTGGAGGCGAGGGGTGTTAGGAGAGGCAAATCAAGGCCCCCATGGTGAGGGAGGGGCTGGGGCTCCACAGCCAGGGCAGTGCACGAGACAGAGTGGCGAGCAGCTCATCTGAGGCATGTGGAGATGGAGTGGCTCCCACCACTGCATGCACCCCGGGAGAGTATGGAGGGAGCACATGCCCCCAGGTCTGCACACAGGGCAAAGGCAGGATGCTGCTGTGAGCGGCATGGTGCCAGACTCTTCCTGGAGAGGGGCTGGGCCAGGGCTGCACTCGGGATGGGAAGTGGCAGTGCTGAGAGACAGGGCTACAGTGGGGGGGAGGGGGCTGCAGCCACCCCAAAATTCACCATAGCCCCTCCAACCCCCACCCTCCCAGCACTGCCACTGCCCATCCAAAGCACAGCCCAGCCTAGCCCCCACATCAGGAAGAGCCCAGCACAGCCCCAGCCCACAGCAGCAGCCCTCCCTCACCCCATGCGCAGATCCGGGGGCACATACCCCCCCATGCCTCCTGGGGTGCACACAGCGGTGGGAGCCATCGCCCCCACACCCTCCAGACGAGCTGTTCACAGCTTTGTCCCCTGCTCTGCCCCGGCTGTGCAGTGCCTGCCCCAGCTCCAGCCCCAGTTCCTCCCTCACTGCAGAGCCCTCGATCTGCCCTCACGACAGACTTACCAGCTGAACCTGGCTGCTCTCCATGCTGCTGAGCTGTGCTCCTGGCTGCCTGTGTGCTGTATTGCAGCTGTGCACATGCAGGGGCATTTATTGGCGGCATTATTGGCCACATCAGCCAAAAGAAGCCGAATGACAATGCAGTCAATTTTCCTTATATCAGTGCCGATCCAATATGGGACCAATGTATCTTTGCACCTCTACCCTCAGCAAGTTTTCAGATGACACCAAGCAGGGGTTAGAAGCAGATACACTGGAGGGTAGGACTAGGATTCAGAGTAAGCTAGACAAACTAGAGGATTGAGTCAAAAGGAATTTCATGAGGTTCAACAAAGACGAATGCAAAGTCCTGCACTTAGGAGAGGACAATCAGCTGGGGGGTGACTGGCTAGGCAGCAGCTCTGCAGAAAGGGACCCAGGGGTTACAGTGAACAATAAGGTGAATATGAGCCAAGAGTGTGCCCTTTTTGCCAGGTAGGCTAACAGCATACTGGGCTGCATCAGTAGGAGTGTTGCTAGCACGGCAAGGGAAGCGATTATTCCCCGCTATTCAGCACTAGTAAGGCCACAACTGGAGTACTGTTTTCAGTTTTGGGCCCCTCACTACAGAAAGGGGTTGGACAAATTGGAGAGAGTCCAGCGAGTCCAGTGGAGGGCAATGAAAATGGTGAGGGGGCATGACTTATGAGGACAGTCTGAGGGAACTGGGCTTATCTAGTCTACAGAAGAGAAGACTGAGAGGGATTTAATAAGCAGCCTTCAACTCCTGAAGGGGGCTTAAAAAGAGGATAGAGCTAGACTGTTCTCACTAGTAGCAGATGACCGAACAGGATCAATGGTCTCAAGTTGTAGCAAGGGAAGTTTAGTTTGTATACTAGGAAGAATGTTCTCACTAGGAGGGAAGTAAAACACTGGAACAGATTACCCAAACAGGTTGTGGAATCTCTATCCTTGGAGGTTTTTAAGGCCCAGTTAAACAGCCTTGGCTGGGAAGATCTAGTTGGGGATGGTCCATCTTTGAGCAGGGAGTTGGACTAGATGACCTCCTGAGGTCCCTTCCAACCGTAATTTTCTATGATTCTATGACTGTAAATTTAACTGCAATCAAAGGTTCCCAAAAAGTATTGCATCCTGTCATGCAAGATGTGCATGGCGTAATGTGTGGTTTTAAGCATCTGGGATAAAATTCCTCAGATCCCAATATGCATCTGCCAGTGTGTGAGGAGCCCCAGGTCAGAGACCCTGTCCCTGATCCAGGGATCTCCCTCACACCTGGACCTTTAAATGCCTGTGGGGTAGCCCAGCACTGGGGAACTTGTTCCCCGATGCTGGGCTGCATGGTACAATTTCCAAAAGATGCGTTCCTGCTTGGTCCTGCTGACCAGCATGCTGGAATGTTCCAGGGTGGGCAGGAGAGTCTGAGACTAGGGAGGAACTTCCCAATCTTGAGTTCCCTGGGGGTACAGCAGCTGGGCTGCACAAGTGAATTTGAAAGGCCCCATTACATAGGAAGCCCAGATTTGAGAGCTGCTCGCCACTGCTGGCATGCTCAAAGGAAGCACAGGCAGCTGGACTGCATGTTGACATGGGGAGCTTGAGATCAGGGAGAGGTTAGACTTCGTAAGGGATTGTTAAAATACATGACAAAGGGCTCTTCAAGTATTGGGGGAAGGGATGAGAGAGAGAGAGAGAGAGGGAGAGAGAACCTTAGCAGCATATAACAAGGCCGGCGTGAAGATTAAGGATACTCATGATACAACCTCCAAACTGAATGAATAATTCAGGCCAGTCTTAAGGATGTTTTTCTAGACCATGGGAACAAGGACAGACTGGATAATTGGAATGAGAGTATGGAAACAGAACTCATCGTTATTGGGATGGAAAGAAAACTTAAAGAATGCAAGACACTCAGGTTAGGAGGACCAGATAATTTCCATCCCAGAATTCTGGAAGAATGGGGTACACAAAACTGAGGTCTAATAATAAGAAGTTTTAAGAAAGGAAAAAGTTATCTAAGTAACAACAGGCTTGTTAGAGCTGAGACATGCTGCACCTGCCCAACAAATAGCAGTTTCCAAATCAGAAACAGGTAGTCGTGTTAGCACGATGCTGCACGTACAATGACCTCTCATTGACAGAACAGACTCTCTGGGCAAAGGAAATGCAGTGACTCATGCAGTGTCAGTTTAAGAAATTATTAGTTACTCTGAAGATGGGGAGTCACTGAGGAACTGTAAGGTGCAGAACTCCAGTGGTCTGGCATATTGTTATGTGAGGTCTTTCAGGCATTTTTGTTGAGATCTGCACACTTAAGGAAATCATCAAAACCTGTGATGTGGTAGCAAACCAGATTACTACTGCAGATTACATAGTATAATTATTGTTTTCCTTTGCTGAATAAATAGCGCTTGGAGCAACCTAAAGCTTTAGTTATTTCTGCAATTGTGAGGCATCAGCAGAGCTCTTATAAACCACTGTCCCAAAATCATTTGAGATAAGAGTAAAGAAGAGTAAAGAATACAAAGTGATTTTTTTTTAGCATCCAAAGAAAGAAAGACTATTTTAATTTCTAAAACATTTCTAGATCAGTGATTCTTAACCTTTTTAGACTCAATTTAGCTCTTAGTTTTCACTTGCTGTTTTGTTTTTTGGGTTTTTTTGTCTACAAAAATATAATAGAGCAATTCTTCTGTTGCAAAAACCTCAGAAAGATCACAGCGCATCAGAATGTATTTGAATCCTATTTGAAGTTTCTGGGTTTATCTTGTGAATCATAGTGCCACATGTAACGGCACAAACATTGAGTAGCACTCTCTGACACCCTTGAAAGGAGCTCAAGGCACCCCAAGGTGTGTGGCACTCCGATTCAGAATCACTGTTTTAGATAATGAAACAAAATACTTTAAAAGTGTGTGTGGGGGGAAGATTTGAAAAAGCATTTCCTCACTATTACACAATGAAAAGTTAAGTTTGAAATATCTGTGTCCTCCTACAAGTGTTTATTTAAGGCTCTTATACGACTAAGAAGTATTTTCATTAGTTTCATAGATTTCATAGACATTAGGGCTGGAAGGGACCTCAGGAGATCATCAAGTCCAGCCCCCTGCCCAAAGGGCAGGAAGTCAGCTGGGGTCATAGGATCCCAGCAAGATAAGCATCCAATTTACTCTT
>NW_017728920.1:5805628-5825817 GCF_001723895.1 Crocodylus porosus | reverse complement strand
CAGCGGGCTTCACCCGCGCATCTCTCACCGCTCCAGAGCCTACCTGAGTGTGTTTTTTTTGGTTTTTGTTTTTTACAGATTACTACTACTTTTCCTGTAGCTATGTAACATTCTCAGCTGGGTTTCTGAGCCAACTAGAACAAAACAAGCACTTTCTTGCTGCTAAAAGTCAGCTAATATAAACAGAAGCAAAATAAAAGGAAGCAGTGTTCAAAGTAAGGGCCAGTGTTATTATTATTATGATCTCCTAGAGAATAAAAGGTTTGGGGAAAGAGACAAAAGAGAAGCAATGAAATTCAGACAATTAATTCCAAGTTCTACTGCAATGGCACAATCTTGTATTGCAAGTGCCACAGCCTGTGTGTGTGACAAATAGCACACACAGGAAAGTATAAGCAGCACCATGGCAAAAAGGGAAGAAAGAAGAACAGCAGATGGAGCTGGGAGCACAGGGAAGGAAGCAGAAAGCAAAGCAGCAGATTGGGTAGAGGACACAGGACAGATCAGGCAATGGAAGGGGATCAAAGTGGTACTAGGAAGATGCAGGGCCAATTTGTGGCACACCTCCCAAAAAGGTTGGCCCCCATTGTCTTACTGCATTAGAACAAGATTTTGGATTTTTCCAGATTTTGATGGTGTCTGAATGCAAGCATCCTTCAGGAGGAAATTAATACAGTTCAGTCCCTTTGCTCCCTTATATTACATCTTAGAATATCCTGAATAATTGATAAAGTGGACATAGATGATTCTTTTTGCACATGTATCAGATTCCAGAGACCCTCCAGAAATTTAGAGACAAAATGTTCAGAAGCTTTGTACAACCATACATTAATTGTAACAAGATGCAGGCACAGTGTGACATGACATTTAGTCAAAATCTCATTTTCTAGATTTTTTGCTTAAAATTCTTAAATGTATTGTGAAGCTGTGTGTTATCTCCTTTAGTACCTTTTGATACAAGTAATGGCAGGGAAGCACCTTAGGCCATGTCCAGATGAGCACAGACATGCGGTATGTAGCACCACAGACACCACAGACTCAGGCGAGATGCCAGAATCAAAAAAACCCACACCGAAAAAAGTGGAGTGGCACAGGTGGCTGCAGCGCACACCACCCAAAACCAGAACCTGGCCAGCCAGAGCCCACATGTGGTTTATGACACCTCAGAGCTGTTTGAGGCACCACAAACTGGCACATGGTGCATGTGCACCTGTTTGCTGCGCTGCTGCAGCACAGTGCCAAAATTTGACACTGGTGTCAAAAGGTGACAGAACCATCGGGGGGGGAAATCAGCCGAACTGCCCCGGGCCCTGCACTTTGGGGGGCACCAAACCCCATGCTGAGAGCGCCACCACTCTGCATGGCTGCCACGTACCACCAGCTCTACACTCCAGCCATTTAACACCCCTCCCCCGCATGCAGACACAGGCCGATATGCCCCAGGCCCCACACACCCCTAGGGTCAGCTCTGCAAGGAGATCCCAGTGTCAAAAAAAAAGCCACACCAAAAAAGTGGCACAGTGCACACAGCAGCAATGTGTGCCACCAGAAGTGGAGCCTGGACCAAGCTCTGGTAGCTGACCAGGATCCATGTGGCCAGATCAGAACCACTGCTACCCTGGGAGGCCCCCAGGACCCCAGGTAGGGCTGCTGGGGCCAGCACAGGTGCTGGCCCCAGCCTCCCCTACTACACCCAGGCGCATACCAGACTGCATGTGCAGGGGTGTGCCTTGGGGCACAAAGCAGTGGCACAAATATGTGCTGCTGCCATTTATACCATGGCAAACATGGACCCCTGCATGTCTGCACTTGTCTGAATATGCCCTTAGAGACCAAGTGGTTCAGACAGCCATAAACTTTTGCAGGCAACAGCCTAATTTGTCAGATACTGTGAGTGAACTTAATTATGAGCAAAGCTACAGAAATTCAACCAGAGCCAAAGAACAAAAAACCTGATTTTCAGGTTTTTATTGGTGATTAACTGGCAGCATCAGCTGTGGACAGGGACTCACCACACAGCTGCATCACAGTAACTGTTTATATACCCACTCTTACCCTACAGTGAATGGAAGCTGAACTACAGCAACTTGACCCACTTTCATTCTGAGTATGCCCTCTTTTAATTTACTGCAACTTGTTCCTTTATCCACATAACTATACCCATTTTAAAAAGTGTCACAAATATCCTTTAAGCCTTTTCTGAAAACCCTTGCTCACATAATTAAACCTACTGAAGTCAGTGGGAATAACTAAATTGTATAGCTAGTACCCTTCATAACTAAGGGTTTGCAGCACTGGGGATAAATGTGACACTATTTCTCCTAGAAGTGAATTAATGTTTTTCATAATAGTCTAAGAATTCAGGTTCTTCAAAGGCAGGTTTTTGGTTCTTTGGCCCTGACTGAATTTCTGCAGTGTTGCTGAAGATTCAAGTTCATTCACAGCATCTGGCAGTGGCATAAACTAAATCTGTCAAAAAATATACTGAATCATGGAACATCACTTAACATTAGGCATGGTCAAGACAAATGCAAACAAAAACATCAGAATCTGTTCTAATGTGTTTATAATCTTATTTCAGTTACACTGGTAGTAACTAACTTGACTCCAGTAATTTCAGATTTATGCCAACACAACAGAGATCAGACACTGACCTTCATACATTAACAGAAGTTTTCCATGACCACAGAATGAATGAGTAATTACAAATCATACCTAAAGCTTTCCAGTACAGAAACCAAGCTGCATTTGGAAACATATGTCAAACCTATAAGATTCATTAATCTTCTGATTTTTTTTAAGACTGCTGGTGCATGGGCATAGTGTTAACGCTCCTAGACAAGTTAATTAAAAGTGTCAGTAGTGTTAGATTCCATTGATTACTCTGTGGCAAATCTATCACTGGTTATTCTTGCACTTCATAACAGCACATTTTAAAACAATTTTAAACATTCTGCAATGGTTTTGTAGTATCCACCCTTAAATCAGAAATTTATATTTAGTTCTGGGGCTTGACCAAACTCTTCAGTAAACATTGCAGTGTGTGACAGGGGCAAGCTCCCTATGGGAAAACACAATTTATGCCATTAGGCCTTGCTTTCCTGCCACACCTTGTTGTAAAGTAATTGGGAGGTTAATAAGGCAGGAGGCTGCCTTTCAAGCGCCCAACTGTAACAGACAATACATACACACTCTGCCTTCCCCTTACACATGTCCCATGCCTCACAGATGTCACACTATGTGTTAAACTTCAGGCTCAAGGCCAGGCAAAACTGGGCACACAGTTGGGTCTCTCTCGTACTGCCCTCACGGGCCTCACACATACTGTCCCCCTCGCACTGGGGCTTCTTCCTCTCTGCCCTCTCTCACAGGGCCGCTACCATTCCGCCTGCTCCAGGGACACATTCATACTGGCCTGCTCCCTTCAGAGACCCCATAGGGCCAAGCCTTCACTCTTCATGCCTCAGCCAGCCCTCATGCAGCCTTTTGGGCCTCTCCCATGGCCCTCATCTGAACTGGGCAATTATTCAACTATAGGCCTACTTTACCCCTCCCCCTCACCGGGCCACTATGTCCCTCTCTCAGGCCATTACTCTACCCCTACACTGAGACCTGGGGTCTTCTACCCGTACAGGCTCAGGTGCTTCTCTTTTTAAGCATGCCTGGCCTCCACTTCGGCCTCTACAGGGCCCTGGGTCGTACACCCTTGGGCTCAGGTGCTCCTCTTTGAGCATACCTGGCCCACCTCCAGGGTCCAACACCCCATTGGACTCAGGTACCTTTAAGTGTACCTGGCCCCCACTCCACTCAACTATAACCCACCCAAAGGTGGGGGCTAGGCTTTAGGTGCCCCTACCGGCTTTACACTAGGAAGGTTCTCGATCCTGGTACTGAAGTGGCACTGCCCCACCACAGGCAGTCCCACTGGGCTTCCCCTTCCTGGCAGGGTGCATTTTTCAGTCATGCCAGGACCATGAGGCCTCCTCCTTCCCCACAGCCTCACCATTACCTCCAAGATGTCCCTGGAGCAGGAGCTCCACTGGTGATGTTGCTCCCCAGATAGTCGGTCTCAACTGCTCTCTCAGCCTAGACAGCTGAGCTCTAAAATGGCCACCATCATCAGCTGCCAGCTGCCTGCTCCAGCCCTTGAAGTGATGGAGCACTGAAGCTGCTCTGTCACACAGAGCTAATTAAAAGGTTCGGTTTCTTCTACAAATTTAGCCTCTTTCTGTTCATAAAATATTAATGGAAGATCTTCTCTATTTTAATCAGACTCTTTTTTGTTGTTTGTTTGCTTAGTAATCTATAGATGGATCGATTCTTTACTTGTGACCGGTCAAAAAAGTCACATAGTATTTTTTGTTCTCTGAACACATTAAAATAAATTATTTTTACATTTTATGGAAGTTTTTATCAGCATCTACAAGTAGTCACTAGTGTGCATTGTACTTGTACATATGAAAGCAACCAGTTTTAAATGTCAGGCTGCAATTTTTTAATTTAGATTTTGGAAATAAAAATATTAATGTGAATTAATATGAAAACCTGGATTGTTGTCTATTAGTTACCATCCCACTTCATCATCACATGAAAGGGCTGATGATGGGCTCTCCGATTTATCCCAAAGTATTTTCACACAGGTGAATTTACTATTCTCAGATAAGATAAATATAACTGTTTAGTTTATAATTCTGAATGAGAGTCAGCTGAAGCTGCAGCACATCTAAGTATTTTCCTTTTAGTGATAAAAAAATATGAATGCAGATAAGAGAACATAAGCACATACATTTTAATTTCATGCATGCATAGTATTACAGAAAGACCCCTGAATGCATTCTTCCAAACAATTTTAACAAAGCATTCTTCAGTAGAGAACTCATTTCAACACATGCATAAAATGTATACATGTATCGGGCAAAACCAGGTTATTATAAGAGGAAACTCATACCTTATTATTAGAGAGTGAATGTAAGAATAAAAAATGGGACCTGTGCCTTTCAGGTAGATTATGCTGAGGCCAGAAGAGGCAGGCCGAGGTTATATAAGCCTGCTCCAGGACAAAGCAGACAATGCAGGACAAAGGTATTCTCTGGAGTTCAACAGAGGCTGAGCTACAAACAGTAAGTAGGCCCAAGAGGGCTGTAGGTGGGATAAACCAGCTGGATTTGAGTAAAAGCTTGGATGGGGCCAGGGAAAACACTTCCAGCTGAAACTGACTGTTTTTTATTTTTCTGAGGAAGGGGAGTTTTTGGCCAAAGGGCAGCTAAAAGGGGCAAAGGGATGTTATGCATATTATAGTTCTGGGCTATTGTGAATTAGCCTGGGAGAAGTGCTGACTGGGCTAAGAGCCCTGCAGAATTGAGATGAGGGGGGCAGCATGCCCTACTGGAACTGATTAGGGGCAGTGCACCCTATTGAAATGCTTGGTGAGCCAGATAAACTGGCCTGGAGTAAGGAATCAGAGAAGCTGGCTGGGCAGACAGTCCTTGAGAGACTAGGAGTGAATGAAATGAGGTCTACCAACCACAGGGGCAGCCTGATAATGAGAACAGGGCGCCTAACACTGCCACCAGACTGAACTGAGGATCTCCTCCCTAATTAGAATTGCCATCAAGATGTGGCAGATGAAAAGCAATTAGGCACTTTTGGAAGTTGGGAAGGTAAGCACATGAGGGCTGAGTGCCAAGAGGTAGCAGACCACACTGAGACCCCCTTGGGCCTACTAGTTATCTACCAGTAGATCAATGATAGTTTCTGGCATAAAATGAACTTTCAAATGTGATACATCAAAGATCGTACAAGACAATCTGGAAATGTTTTTTTCAAGTTGGAGGTCTACAGACAGCTGTGCACGTGCAAAAATTTGCATGAAAGTAAATAAACAATTCCTCTTGTTACCCTCATTGGATATGAAAGAGGGAAACTTAGGACTAAACAGTGGCTAAAGTTGAAGAAGTACATTTACTAATAAGTCCCTTATTTCTGTTTTGCACACAGGCCTCACATCAAATCAAAACAAAAGGTGAAAACATAGGACGTCATTACTTGGTGGTGGCAGCGACCCCTCATGGTCAAGGATCATCACTTCCATGGGTCGAGTAAAGAATTATAAATGAGTCCGTTCGTGGCTAAGAAGGCTAATCCTACAGCTGCAGACTCTGACAAATACCACAGGTAGTGGTTAAAGGGAGAGTCAAATCACAGATTTCTCAGTCTTCTTTCCTTTTCTTCCATTTCTGTTGTTTTTCTACCTCCAGGGCAAGATGGTTTTCTTCAAAGTAAGACGTGCCTTCTCTCACAAACCTTTGCCATGCAGCCCTGTTTTGGCTAGTTTTCCCCAATTTGTAGTGTCAGTGCCACACTTCTTAATGTTTGCCTTGAGAGTGTCCTTGTCCTTGAAGTGTTTCCTTTGGCTCCCTGCATGTCCTTTGTCCTTGGCTGAGTTGGGAGTATAGCAGTTGTTTTGGTACACATACATCAGACAGTGCCCTGTCCACCACAGTTGATGCTGATTAATCAACATTTCCACACTGGTGTTATTAGCATCAGTAAAGACACTGGCCAATCCTCTCACTTTATGACAAGGATCTTCCAGAGGTAGCCTCCCCCATGATGGCATTCCAGGCTTTTCAGGTGGTCCCTGTAGGTCACCCAAGCTTCATAGCCATAGAGAAGATTTGGGATTACCGTAGCAGACAAACTGTGTTATGCTAAGGCTCTTAGCATAACTTTAGACCTTTCCAGAACTAAGCAATTAAATTGTACAGTGTGCCTTATAAGGCAATGGGAAAAGTGAGTGCTGTGATTGGTATGGTGGACAAACCAGGTACAGCAGTTTCCCTAAAAGGAAAGAAAACCAAAAACAGAATAGGATTGGGGCACCTTATCTAAAAAGGTGAGATAAGGAACTAGAGGACTGGACAATTTGGGGTGAGAAATTTACAAAACTAGTGGATAAACAAAGGGACAGTGTGTGTTGTGTTGTGTACCCTGGAGAGATAGAAGCAACCTTGAAATCCTTGTTTGAACAATAAGGATTCCAGAAACTAACATCCCACACACCCAGCAGAGGATCTGAGGCTGGTGCCACTGAAGGTTGCTGCTATAATATCTAAAGGAACCACATGTCAGGCCGTATTATAGGGAAGAAACCTGTAGCAAATCCTAGGGATTACTATTAAAGTTCACTTGATAACATATCAGACGAGGGGCCATGTCAATCCTTGGGGTCTCTGGTGAAAGGAATCCTAGTGGCAACAATTACCACAGCCTTATAGAGTTGGAACTTTGTTTGAGTCCTGATGTCATGATCATTGAACACGCAATGATTCAGTCTTCTGAAGGCATTGGATCCTATACTGGATCTCTTCATTGATGCTCGCCTTCTTTGAGAAATACCTGCTGAAGTATGTAAAGTGTTCAACATTCTTCAGCTCCTGGCTGTCGATGAAGATCTTTGCTAGGGGGCCTGATTGGCCCATGTACGCTGGTGAAGCACCTTTGTTTTTCCAATATTAAGAGTCAGTCCCAGGCACTGGTATGCTTGAGAGAAGCAGCTAAGGGTCATCTGTAGGTCCTCCTCAGCATGTGCAAGGACAACACAATCATCGGCATACTGCAGTTCTTTCTACCAGTGTGGATGCCATGTGGCAGCTGGTCATGGATGAGCATGTTGATGACCACAAGAAAGACGGAAAACAAAACTGGTATGATCATAAGCCCTGTTTGACGCCAGTTCAAATGGCAAAGGACTCCATAGCAGAGCCACTGCATAACTTGGAGGCAGTCATCTGGTCATGAAGGAGTCTTAGGATGGTGATAAATTTCCCTGGGCAGCCAAATTTCGATAAGATTTTCCATAGAGCCTCACGGATAACAGAGTCAAAGGACATATGCAAATCAATAAAGGCCATATACAGTTCCTGGTATTCTTGGCATTTTTCCTCGATCTGCCGGGCTGCAAAAATCACGTCCATGGTGCCTCTTGATGGTCTGAAGCCTCACTGAGACTCAGGAAGGATTTCCTCAGTGAGAGGAAGCAGTCAGTTCAGAAGAATTTGAGCAAGGATCGTCTCGGCAATGGAGAGGAGGGCAATACCTCAGTAGTCTCCTGAGTCAGATTGGTCTCCCTTTTTTAAAATGGTGACCATTATTGGTCAGTGGGAATTTCCTCAGTATTCCAGATTTTAAGAAACAGTGTGTAGAGCTTGTTGGTCATAGTTTCCCTGTCAACTTTGAAGGTCTCAGCTGGTATGCCATCAGGGCCAGATGCATTGTTGTTCTTCATCTGTCTTGCTGCCTGGTGGACTTCTTCAGAGGTTGGTGGACTGACAAGTGCTTCCCTTTCTGGATGCTGCAGGATTGATTCAATGGTTTCATCAGTCACTGTCAATTCTCAGTTCAGGAGCTTTTGGTAGTGCTTCCTCCAGCAGTTTTTGATGGACTTGTCTTTGAGGGGTGCATACTGCCATCTTCAGATCCAAGCAGGGTGACTCCACAAGAGCTAGGTCTATACACTGCCTTGGCTGCACTGAAGAAGCTCCACATGCCATGACTGTCAACAGATTGTTGGATTTATTTTGCCTTCTCTTTCCACCATTTGTTTTTGACAAAGGTTGCAGACATAGGACATTATTACTACAAAATAATTTACCTGAGTTTTCATCCTCAGTAAATTTAACCTGTAGTAAGCAACACACACACACACACACACACACACACACAACCAGTGGTCCAAAGCCCAGCTGCTTTATGTAGATGCTATTACAGTGCCTGGCCACTAGATGATGGGAATCTGGTTTATACAGGGCACACCTACACGTTCATTAATGCACCATAGTTACAGTGCATTAAGTTTAGTACTTGTATGACCAAGTATTAAATTGATGGGCAGTAACTGGTGCTACTGAGCAGTAGCACCGGTGCATGGCTTTTTAGTGACACTAGTTGCTCAGTAGCCTAATACTACTGTACAGTAGCATATTAACACGGTTTTTGCCCTGCAAGCTACTGAGCAGTAAAACTAGGCTACTGCAGAGTTAGCATCTTGTGTAGACACAGCCACTGAGCAAGTTGCTACATGAGTGAAACTGACAATAGTTGCAGACACTAGCAGATACATGACACTTACACCCACGTAATTCTCTCCAGTGTAAAATTACTTCTGAAGATGCCAGAAAAATCAATACTGAATTTCCTCCAGAGGGAGTGCTGTATGTTATGTGCCCACACCACTTTTCCAAAATATATTGAGAATACTCTGCAGTAAATATAGCCCCTACTGCAACAAAAAAGACACACAAATTCCCAATATTGTTTTTCAGTGAGGCTCACTCTCTCATAAACGTCAGCATTATACTTGACCTAAGCCTTGAAGCCTACTTCTATATTTCTAATGGTTAAAGCAGGGATTTTCAACCTTTTTTTAAATAAGTATACCCCTTCTGACTCAGTTCCAGCTCCTGTGCCCCCTTATATTTTTTTCTTGTTTTTTTAAGGGAAGGGAGGGGCAGATTGAGGCCCCCATAGTGAGGGAGGGAGTGGGGCTGGGACAGGCACTGCACAGCTGGGAGGGGGTGCAGGATGGACTGTGAGGGGCTTGTTCAGGGGGTGGTGGGGGCAGCTCCTGTTGCTACGCACACTCTGAGAGGGCATGGGGGGCATATGCCTGCAAATCTTTGTGTGGGGTAGGGTGGGCTGCCCCAGCAGTGGGGGAGGAAGTGGGGCTGGGGCAAGGACTGCCCAGCCAGCGCGGGGTGTGGGACTGAGCCACACAGTGGGAAGAGAGGTCGCTCCCACTGCTATGTGCACCCCTGGGAGGGCATGGGGGGACATGTGCCCCTGGATCTGCACGCAGAGCGGGGCGGACTGAGCCTAGGACAGCACCAGGCTCTTCCTGGCGGGGGCTGGGGAGAATTCTGAAGCAGCTTCAGCCTTCCCCTCCCCTCCCCAAAACCCTCTCCCATAGGCTCCCGCAGTGAAGGAGGCAGTGGGACAAGGGCAGGCGCTGCATGCAGGACAGAGCCATAAATGGCTTATCCAGAGGGCATGGGGAAGTGGATCCTGCCACTGTGCACACCCTGAAAGGGCATGGTGGGGACATTTGCTCCCAGATCTGTGTGCAGGGCGTGTTGGGGCCGGGCCCAGGCCAGACTGCACTCAGGGCAGGTAGTGGTGGCACTTGAAGGGGGACTACAGGAGGGGCTGCAGCCTCTCCAGAATTCACTGTAGCCTCCCGCCCCAATCCTCTCCCAGTACCACCATCACCCACCCCGAGTGCTGCATGACCCAACTCCCCAGCTGGGAACAGCCTTGTGCAGCCCCAGTCTGCCCCATGCTGAGCCAGGGGCAAACACGCCCCATGCTCTCCCAGGTGTACACATAATGATGGTGCTGAGAGGGCAAGCCAAGTGGGAGGGGGCTCACACACAGCAGCCACTGCCACCACAACCACCCCCTTAGCTATGCACAGAGCCACTTTACCGTGGTCAGTCACATATGTGGCTCCATTGGCCGCTGATGGGCCTCACACCCAACCAATCACACGCTGCTGGGGACAGGCACAGAGCACACTTCCTCCCCCACCATTCAGACCCTTGCAGCTCTGTGAGAAGGGCATGGCTGCAGAGCTTCCTCGCCATCAGTTATTGGCTGAGGGCAGTGGCCCAGCGGCCAATCAAGAGAACGAGCTGGGATGGAGGGTGGAAAGGTGCCGCGATGTGTTATGTGGGGCTGGCAGCACCCAGCACACCCCTCCCCCAAGTAAGAAATGAAGTGTGGGAACGTGCCAGGAGAGATGCCACTGCTGCGCCCTGGGGCGCACTCTATTCCCACCTGTGCTCTGTCCCCACTCACCCACCTGTGTGTATCCCCTTCAACCTTTCTAAGTACCTCTAGGGGTACACGTACCCCCAGTTGACAACCCCTGGGTTAAAGCATTCAGTTGGGAGTGGAAGATATGAATTCTGTTCCCTGCCCTTTTGGATCACAAGCTGAATGAATCAACAATGTGATGCTGCCGCAACAAAAATGCCCATGCAATTTTGGGATGCATTAGAGAAGCATTGTATACAAGACACAGGAGGTAACAGTAACATTTTAAAAAGGATGTGGAGATGTTAGAGAGAGTTCAGAGGCAGGCAACAAAGATGATAAAAAGTAGGGCTGTGCAAAGCTTCAAGTGCTGATTCAATTCAGAGGAGATTTGGCCCAATTTGGTGACTGAATCTCCAAATCCAAATCGAATCGGGAGACCAAAAACAAGGTCCAAATCAATTCAGAAAAGATTCAAAGAGATTCAGAGATTCAAACATTCCCCACTCACCACCACAGGGAGCTGGACCCAGACTCTGCACCGGTAAGTGGCGGGCTGGAGGAGGGGGGAGGGGACCATGGGGTCCCCAAGCCCCCATGAGTGCCCCCAACTCCTGCCCACTCTCCCAGCCCCATCAAAGGCTTCCCCGCCTGGCCACTACATCCCGGCTCTTAAAAAAAAAAAAACAAAAGCCCCGCACTCACCCAGCTTCTCCCAGGCAGGGGGGGGGCAATCCCTGCTGCCCCGCACTGCATGCGGGGCTCTACCATGAGCCCCCATCCCCGCCTGCTCTCCCAGCCCTGTCAATGGCTGCCCCACCTGGTCCCAGCATCCCAGCTCTTAAAAAGCCCCACACTCACTGGCTGCTGCAGCGGCTGTCTGGGCTTCTGGGGGCTCATGGCAGTGGGGAGGCTCATGCAGCATAGGGTGGGGGGGCAGCAGGGATCATGCCCCCACCTGGCAGGAGCCGGTGATCACGGGGCTTTAAAAATTAAAGAAAAGAGCCGGAACACTGGGGCCAGGTGGGGCAGCCATTGATGGGGCTAGGATCGCGGGCAGGGAGTGGGGCCTGTTTGATTCGGAGATTCACCTAATTCGGCAGCAGCTGAATCTCCGAATCAAATTTGCCTGAATCAATTTGGGACAGTAATTCAAATCACCAAATCAAGTCATTTCCCCCTGAATCGGCCAAATCCAAAGTGAATATAAACCGCTTTGCACAGGCCTAATAAAAGGATTTGGAAAGCAAATCATATGAGGAGAAGCTGAAGGAGCTAAGCATGTTCAGCTTGCAGAAAAGGTGTTATGAGGGGACATGATAACAGTCTTCATATACTTGAAGGCCTGCCATAAAGAACAAGGAAAGTACCTTTTCTGTCTTGCTGCAGGGAGAAGGACACAGACCAATGGCTTAAAGTTGCAGCAAAATAAGTTTAGATTGGATATCTGGAAAAACTTCTTCACTATCAGAACAGTGAAACAGTGGAACAGACTGCCTAGGGAAGCTGTGGACTCTCCATCAGTGGAGGTGTTCAAGAACAGGTTGGACAGTCACTCGTCGGGGATAAACTATGTTATACTATAGATATTTCCTGTTCCTTTGGGCTTTGCTTTTCTTTGCTGCTTTGCTGGTTTCCCCCCTTCTGCTATATGTGTTAGGGTGTTTTTAAGCTTCCTCAGAGGCATTGGGTTTTGGCTACTGTCAAGCCTGGGGACTTTGACTGGGGTATGCCAATGCTCCTGCTGAGACCAAAGCTAGAAGTCATTGGCTAGCATGTCTTGCTCCTCCTCTCAGGGTCAGACCAATCGCCATATTTCAGGTCAGGAAGAAATTTTACCCCATGGTCAGATTGGTACAGTTTGTGGGGTTTTTTGCCTTCTTCTGTAGTGAGGGGGCATGGTCCTCTACCTGGGATCCCTGGAGCATAACACTTCAAAGAAGCAGGGCATTGGCTGCCATGGTTCCACCACTTTACCTGCGGCAGGTTAGAGTGTTAGGTCTGTGTTATGTCAGGGTTGACAGTAGTCTTATGTAGAGTTTAGATTACAGGTTGTAGAAGATGGTTTGGATAGGGATGATTCTATCTTAGACAGGGTGTTAGATTAGATGCCCTCTGGAGGTTCCTTCCAGCCCTACTTCTCTATGATTCTCCTCAGCACTAGCTAGTTCTGTGCTGAAGAACTGCATCCAGTTCTGGGCATATTTTAAGACGGATGCAGAAAAACTGGAGGTGGTTCAAAGAAAAGCAGTTAAGATAAAGGTTGAGAAAATTGGGTATATTTAGCTTGGAGAGAGGAGATTAAAAGAGACAGGATAACAGTTTTCAAATATTTGAAAGGCAGCCATAAAGACTACAAAGAAAAATTACTCTCCTTGTCCAAAAAGGACAGGACAAAAGGTAATAAATTTAAACTACAACAAAGGGATATAGGTAGTAGCCGTGTTGGTCTACGGACATAGTCAGACAAGATTTTTTGGGGTAACTCTGTTATCTTTTATTAGATAAACTATCTGAGTTGGTCTAATAAAAGATATCAGAGTTACCCCAAAGAACTACAGCAAGAGGGTTTAGATTAAACCTTAGAAAAAACTCCCTAACTATAAAACCAGTAGTACAATGGAACAAGCTGCCTAGAGAAGTTATAGGATACTCATTACTGGAGGTTTTCAAGATGAAGCTGAATAGGCATCTAAGGATTTTGAAATGGAAAATCCTGCATCTGTGCAGGGGGATGGAATAGGAAACTTGATGTCCCTTCCAATTCCAAGAATCTAAGATTCAAGTTAAAAGCAAAGAAAAAAATACATAACAAATAATGGTCTAAACCTCTAAAAACCAGTATGTTCTGAGGTATTCAGAACACACACAAAAAAACCCCCTTAGTTTCTGTCTGTCTACTGGCAGCCTGAAATTTACTGCTTTCATGTAAGGAAGAAGTAGAAAGAACAGGGGTATTGTTGTGCTACCTGTAAATCAATTTTCCTGTATTCCATAAAACTTCAAGAAAGTTGAGATTAGTATTTCAATGGGAGTTGTAAGGTTTCTTAGGAGGCAAATATCATTCTAAGACATAACTAGAAAGGAGGGTGATTTCTACACTCTTATTTTGGTTAGGCCTTAGTTGGAGTACTTCAGTTTTGGGCCCTGCACTTCAAGAAGGATAGATAGAGTCCAAGAGAGTGCAACAAAAATGGCAAGAGACTAGAAAAATGACCCAGCAAGAAAAAAACTGAAGGAATTTGGGTTTTTCTCTAGAAAAGTGAAGACTGAAGTAGACATCACAATCTTTGCATATAGTTAAATATTTGTTTTACATATGTAAATGTTTTAATGAAAAGTATAGCAATAAATTGTCCTCTGAATCCACTGAGATTAAGCTGATTACTTCTTGCTCTATTTCTAACAAAAAAGATTTATGTCAGACATCAGGAAAAAGTTTCTAACTAGAAGAACAGGTGAGCACTGGAACAAGGCTACCTACAGAAGTACTGTAACTTTCTTCATTGGAAGTGTATGAGAATAAGTCAATCACCTGTCTGGAGGGTCTTAGTATACTATTCCCATCTCAGGCCCCATCCAGCCCCACATTTCTATGGTTTTCTAGTGGAGCCAAACTGTTATCTGAGAGCAGACAAAATTAATGCAAAAAAAGACTGTTCTGCCAGGAGATATTACAACCTTTAAAATTACACAACATAAATAGCCTTATAAAAACTTAGAGATGAAGTACAAATCAGGAAGGAATAAAGAAGTTTTTATGCAAACTATTTTAATTTCCCCCTTTTCAAATTTCCCAAAGTAATAAATATACCCTATTACATACTGTGCTGGTGCCATCTTAACCCTAAGAAGGCGATGCTTAGCATAACAACCGGGTAATGCTGAAAACCCAACCCTGTTTTGCTTCATGAGTGGATGTACTTTCCAAGATTTTTAATAGACAAAAGGCTGCTCTTTAAAGAGTACAACTATTCATTCTGTATGGTTATTTTTTTCCATCAAATATTGCAATTTAACACACAAAAAACCCAGTAAAATTAACTGCATAAAACAGAATTGTACATACCTTGTTTCTGACACAACAAGTATATGGCACTCCACATGCCAATGGCCCTGGTGCAGAACAATCATGGTATTGATTCTTTGTCCAGTCTTTATAATCCTCTCCACCACAACACTTGAACTTTAAAAATAAAAATAAATAAATCCCGTCTTGACATACACTCCTTTTCTAATACTTGAAAAATAAATAAGAGTATCAAGATTAATCTAATGGTAATATTAACAACATTTAGGGTAACCGTGTTCCTCCATTATTTGCTAAACTAGTAAAGTAACAGACACCAAGTCCACTTGTGTTTTCTTGACAGACTGTTGGTCTTTGTTTGGACACAGAGACATTTTTTTTCTTTGCTGGATTTTAAGCTAGTCATTTTGGATCTGCCTCTTTAAAAGAACAAGCTTGAAATCAAGTTGTACAAAGAAAAAAAAGTCAATTTTTTTTACTAATAGGCTGACTGATCCTCAAAACCAATACTTTAAATGTACATTATTCCATTTAACTAAAAGCAGTCACCTAGCATTGTTTATGAAGAAAAGTATAAAGTTAATTTAACATTAAAATTCACAATCACTGTGAATATACATAACTAATGTGAGAACACACTTTTAAAGGATCTGAACTAAAATAACAAGATTTCCTAATGGTTAGTTTTAGGAAAATCTTTCCATGTTAACTTTGGTTTCAGAGACAGACCAACATTTCCATAGCAATGTTATAAAACTTATCTTCTATAGCCAAGTTTTTAAAAATGTTGTTATGGTCATTGACATCTATGCCACATACAGGCCCCATTAGCACACTTAAAAATATTTTCTGTTTCTTCTACAGTCACTGAAGTGCACATGAGAATTTTTAACTAACACTATAAATATTTCAACACAGCAGCTTTTAAAAAGGGCTATGACTCAACCACATATGTTATTAAGTAATGTTCAGCTGTGACCAGTGCAATCTCTAAATTTAATTACAGGTATTTTTTTCAGCAAGTGTTTCAGTTTAAATAAATGCCTTACTAAAGAAGCTGCTTAATCAAAATACTACATACCCTTCATAAGGGGACATTCAGGGGCTGAAATCTTTACATTGTCTTCAGTAGGTTTAGAGTGGGCTCTTAGGGCCACAAGTATGGAGGAGTTCAATTTACACTCCATCTATCATTTAAATGTAAGCTGGAACTCCATAGGGGCCCTGCCAAAGTCCAGAGATGACACAGGACAACCTATTCCACTGGTAATGGGAGTTGGACTAACACACCAAAAGACTATAGCTGCTTGGAGACAAAAACTATAAAAAAACAACTGCGTTTTACCTTAAACTTGGAGCATTTCTGCGCCTACAAGAGTCAATATGTTAGTTGGACCTGGCTCGCCCAATGTCTGTATAGATCAGACACTTTAGTGGGGCTTTTTTGGCACCTTTATCTAATAGCTGATTGTATCACATATTAGATAAAAGCAGCAAAAGGCCCCACTGAAGCACCCAATCGATACAGACACGCTGCTTCACTCGGTAAAGCTCAGTTTTCTTTTTTTTTTTTAAATGTCTGCAAGCAGCCTATATGATTAAATCCTCCTGGACATGACTTCCCAAGAGACAATCTAGTAAGGCCAACAGGCACTCCCAGGTGGGAGAGTGCCACTGTCTCCCACGCCGAACACAGCGCAGCCCAACCCCACCATCAGGAAGAAACCAGTGCAGCCCCAATTAGATAATTAGACAACAGGTGCACTCCCAGGTGGCAGAAGAGAAGCAGGCCAGCCACTGCAAATAGTTGTATATAAGTTTCTGTATGTAATAGAGCACGAGCGGGCAAAATGCGACCCGCCGGCCAGATGCACCCTGCCAGGCCATTCTATCCAGCCTGCAGGGCCCCTAAAAAATTTAGAAAATTAATACATATCTGCCCCTAGCTGCCTTTCATGCAGCCCTCAATGGCTTGCTGAAACTCAGTAAGTGGCCCTCCGCCTGAAATAACTGTCCACTCCTGTAATAGAGTGTTCTATATCATAACCTTCCAGATACTCTAGAATATACTCCAAAACAATTTATTACCAAGGATGACAATGAGGATGTTACCACCTCTTCCATTCTGAGACTGCTTTTAGTTTAACGATTTTCAGGAAAAACAAACCTCCTTTTGAACAAAATCCATTATGTTTTTGAAGTCCAGGTCATCATAGTAATTTTGAATTCCTCTTCGGATATTTTCATTTAAAAAGTCAATTGTCTAGAGGACAAAGGAAAATAAAGATTTATCACTTATTACATATTCTATGACAAGTCAAAAAAGAATCAAGCTCTAATGATAGCTTGAGCTTGTCAGTGAACACAAACCTAATACAAATAAACATTGCATTTGTAGAAGTCATTCATAGCATCATAGAAGTAGGGCCGGAAGGGACCTTATAGATCTTCAAGTCCGACCCCCCTGCCAGGGCAGGAGAAAAAACACAAAAAAAACCTGGGCTCAAATGATCCCAGCTAGGTAGGCATCAAGCCTGCTCTTAAAGACCCCCAGGGTAGGAGCCAGCACCACTTCCCTTGGAAGTTGGTTCCAGATCCTAGCCGCCCTGACTGTGAAGTAGTTCTTACGGATGTCTAATCTAAACCTACTCTCCAACAACTTGTGGCCGTTATTCCTTGTTATGCCAGGGGGCGCTAGGGGAAACAAGGTCTCTCCCAAACCCTTCTGGTCCCCCCTAGTGAGTTTATAGACGGTCACCAGGTCCCCCCACAGCCTTCTCTTGTGAAGGCTGAACAGGTTCAGGTCCCGCAGTCTCTCATTGTAGGGTCTGCCCTGTAGTCCCCGGATCATTCGGGTGGCCCTCCTCTGGACCCTCTCAATGTTGTCCACATCCCTCCTGAAGTGCAGTGCCCAGAACTGGACACAGTACTCCAGCTGTGGCCTGACCAATGCTGCACAGAGGGGGAGGATCACCTCCTTCGACCTGCTCAAGATGCATCTGTGGATGCATGACAAGGTCCGGTTAGCCCTGCCAACCGTGACCTCACATTGTCAGCCCATGTTCATCTTGAAGTCAATAATGACTCCAAGATCCCTTTCTGCCTCCATGCTCTCAAGAAGGGAGTTTCCCATCTTATAAGTGTACTGATGGTTACTACTGCCCAAGTACAGCACCCTGCACTTGTCAGTGCTGAAGCGCATCCTGTTTTTGCTAGCCCACCCCTGTAACCTATCCAAGTCTTGCTGCAGTCTTTCCCTCCCTACTAGTGGGCTCACCTCACCCCAAATTTTGGTATCATCAGTGAATTTAAACAGGGTGCTTTTCACCCCATTGTCCAAATCGCTGATAAAGAGACTGAACATAAATAACTTGTCCCCCAATCCTGCACAGAATGACACACCTCCTTTCTTTTAAGCACAAAACCAGTCCCATTGACCTTCCCCTTTAACATTAATCACATGTGTGTTTTTAGAAGATCTTAATATTTATTAGAATGCAGTGACATCTAACACACACCTCTCTTGACTACACAGCTCCCATTCAGCCTCTCCTGCCATGGCTGTGTCCTGATCATCAGCAACCTGGCAGTTACTACTCTGGCAGAGTTGTGCCATCTTGGAGCTGTCAATGACTCCATTCAAAAGGCTCCAATAAGCTGTCCTTTACCTGCTACCCACCAACAAGGGGTGTCAGGACCTGACTGACCTGGCAAACAGGGTGACTGTCTCTGCCCATAAACGCTTCAGCATCTTCTCTTTGCTGATGATCCCTTTTCCTGGCAATGGCTAGTCTCTGCTTTCCTGTGTCAAGTAGAAGACCTCAAACACAATCAAGAACTCTTCCTCTTGGATCCTGATGGCCTTGGTCAGGATGCCCTCCCGCCTTCTAGTGCAACCTTGCATCTTCAGAAACTCTCCCAAACAGAACACACCACCAGGCCCAAACCAAGCTAACGTCCTCACTCACCAGCACAGATATAACCTGTCCCCAGCCAACCACAACTTTCTGCTCCTCTCTCAAGCAGGTCTCCCACTCAGACTCCCCTGTTTGCTAGTTCTGGGATCATTGGCTTTTTCTGCATTCATTGATTTGTCCTTGTGTGTTGGCTTAAGACAGAATGTTGTAGGCAACTCTGAACTTCCAAGCAGTTGTATGGATTTATGTGGTACAAGTCATATGACTCTGACTCACAGAATTATAACTTTCAGTGTTTGTCCTGGCACTGTAGGTTAGATTACTGTTCAGGGAATAAAATTAAAAGCAAGAGGTGACTGATGCTGTCAGCCCCTCAGAAACTGGCAATTAAGGTACTGGCAAAAGTGGACATCAGCCCATCTGTGTTAGAGAAAAAGGACAGATGTTCGTGGAGGCACAGAGAATTAGACAATGCTACCAGCTCTCCTAACCTTATCTTAAATCTCATCATATTTGGTGTTTTCCTAAAAATTTAAGCTTAGAAAACTATCAGGTATTGATCAGTCGCCTGAAGGATGAGGAGACTACATACATGCTGCAGAACCTAAAGTGGGTGATCATCTTGCAACGCATTTCTTCCAGCCGGAGAACTAGAACAAGATGGGAGGTAGTTAGCCTGTTGTTCCCATAGCCCCACATTCATTTAAAACAGGGGTGGGCAAAATGGCCAATCTGGCTGAAAGCCAGACTCCATTTCCCAGCAGCCCCTGCCCACATGGCTTGGTCCAGTCTCCGTGGAGACCCCAGCCACACCTGGGCATGAGAGCTCAGGCTGGGGTTGCCTTGGAGACAAGCCGCCATGCTGGCAGCACACACAGCAGAGCAGCACCGGGGGCTGCTCCGGAGCCACTGCCCCAGCTCCTTGCAGCAGTGACAGCCTGGTCTGGAGCCGGGGCAGAGACACAATCCCCTGCTTGCGTGCCCCAGCATGGCTGCACCTGGTCTCCATGACAACCCCAGTCTGAATTTTCCTGCAGTTGCAGCTGGGGTCTCCATGGAGACCAAGCCAAGCCATGCGGGCAGGGCAGCTGGGAAATGGAGTCCAGGGCCGACAAGATCCAGCCCACAAGCCAGACTTTGCCCATCCCCGATTTAAACTTTTGTCGCTCTCTGCCACTATACAAGAGACACCTAGTATTAGGAGGTCATGCGCCTAAAGAAGCATAAGGTACAACAATCCTATGCAATGAAGAACAAGTACCGCACATGCACTTTGAAACTAGATCATATTCAGAAACTGATCAATCCCTTTGATTGTGTCTGCCCCAGAGAATTAAGGGGAAAAATCTGGAAATGGGAATACATAGTTTCATAGTTATAGTTTCATAGTTGGTAGGGTTGGAAGGGACCTGAGCAGATCATCGAGTCCA
>NW_017728920.1:5799898-5805528 GCF_001723895.1 Crocodylus porosus | reverse complement strand
CTCCCCCGCTGGCCCCTCGTGGACATGTGCCAGAATAATTCTCTCAAAAAGCTTACCCAGGATTGAGGTAAGACTAACTGGCCTATAGTTTCCCAGGTCCTCCTTCCTCCCCTTTTTGAAGATGGGAATCACATTGGCCCTCTTCCAGTCCCCTGGCACCACACCAGAACACCACGAGTGCTTGTAAAGCCGTGCCAGGGGTCCCACAATGACCTCAGCTAATTCCCTCAGTACTCTAGGGTGGAGATTGTCTGGACCAGCTGACTTGAATACATCCAGTCCCTCCAGAAGTTCCCTAACTAGTTCCTCACTAGTTACTCCTAGGTAAGCCTCCTCTGGGGCCTAAGAGGGGCTGAGAGGGGGGGTGGCTGTTCCGGTCCCTGCTCATGAAAATGGAGGCAAAGAAATTGTTAAATAGGTTAGCTTTGTCGTCTGGTGTGACGACCAGATTTCATAGCGTGTCTTGCAGGGGCCCCACGTTACCCGGAACCTTCTTTTTGCCCCCTATGTATTTTAAAAAGGACTTCTTCTTGTCCTTGATCCGGGTAGCTAGTCTCAGTTCCATCTCGCCTTGGCCTTCCTGACTGCCCCCCTACAGCCCCGAGCAACCGCAGTATAATCCTCCCTGGTGATGGCTCCTCCCTTCCATTGGGTGTGCGCCTCCCTTTTAGCTAGGAGACATTCCTGGATGCTTTTGGTGAGCCATCGGGGCTTTTGTGCCCCCCCACCCCCTTTGATCCGTGTTGGGATTACTTCCCTTTGGGCTTGGAGGATAGTCTCCTTAAGAAGCGACCACTCTTCTTGGACACCTAGCTCCCCTCCCTTCCCCTCCAGGTCCTCAGTTCTTCCCCAACTATTTTCCTTAGCTCATTGAAGTCTGCCCTCCTGAAATCTAGGGTTGCTGCCTTGCTGCAGGCCTTTGCCACCTTGCACTGGATGGTGAATTCCAGCAGGCAATGATCACTGTCGCCCAGGTGGTCGAGCACCCGCAGCCCCCTCACCAGGTCATCACCCGTGGCCAGCACCAGGTCCAACAAGGCGCCTCCCCTGGTGGGACTGTGCACCTCCTGGGTTATATGGAGGTCCTGCATTCTGGCTAGGACCCTAGATATATTTGCCCTATTTTTTTCTTGAAAATTAGGCTTAAGATACAGGTGAAAAGGCTAAGGATGACAAAGACAAACCCAGCAACAACAAAAGAAGTAGCTAGCATGCTGGAAAATTCATCATCACATTTTGGGTGCAGACAGAAGTCACATTTTTTGTATGATCTGGCCCCTGAAAGCACTCTAAAGGCATAACATAACATGTTTGCATGGTTGCAAAGTGCTTTTAAAATGGCTGATCACATGGGAAATTAACCCTCGAGGGTTCATTTTTCATGCAGGGGCGAACCTGTCAGCCAGGAAGGCAGGGGGAAGTGGGCAGCACAGAGTTGCCAGCTTGGGTTTGCCCAGTCTGAGCTGGAGGGGGCAGGGAGCTGGAATGGAGCCCCCATGCTTCATAGGCCTCCCCAGCCACCCCAGCTGGGACACGGGGCCCACCAGGTGAGGGGCTCCGTTCCTCCTCCCTCTGCCCCCCCAGCTCCAGCTGGGCCTCTTGAGACTGGCAGCAAGCATGCAACGTCTGTATGTGTCTGTGCATTTTTGTTTCTGTGTCTTTGTGTCTTTCTGTGCTTTTGTTTCCGTGTGTTTGTGTGTGTGTAGTTTTGTTTCCGTGTGTTTGTGTGTTTGCATGTGTTTCTGTTTCTGTGCTTTTGTTTCCATGTGTGATGATATGTTTTTGTTTCTCTGTGTTTGTGTGTACATTTTTGTTTCTGCTTGTGTTTTCTCTGAGTGTTATTGTGTATGCATGCATTTGTGTGCGAATATTTGTGTTTGTGTATGTTCATGTGCATCTTTTTTGATTTTGTGGATGGGTGTGGCATTAAACAGTAAAATATGAGCATTTTTCCCCCAACTTTACAATTTTGTTATACATAATTGTTTGTCTGACTTCATCATTTTAAAGGTAATATTTAACAATTTCTTCCTGACATTACCCTTTTTATCAGTACATTTTTTCCCCAGTATTACCATTTTTAACATGGAACTTTCCCATATCTTTCCCACTCATATACTTTTTAAAACGTTATGATTTTTATTACTATTTTCAAAACTTCACTGCTTTAAAGATAAAATTTTACCCTTTTTACCATTTTTTCTAACTTCACTGTTTTTAACAGTAAAAGATTACCATTTCTCCTGACTTTTTTATCATTTTGAACAGTAAAATATTACTTTTAGATCATTTTACCAGTTTTAAGGGTTAAAAAACAGCTTCTCTCAACTTTAACCATTTTACAGTAAATTATACAATTTTTTCAACTTCATTTTTAAACTATAAAACTAAAAAAAGTTTTACAGTTTTTACTCTCTTCAAGACAGTACCATATTTTAATAGTAAAGAAAAAACCAAAACAACAAAAAACTTTTTCTTACTTGTTTACCATTTTTAATGGTTAAATATTACCATTTTGTTTGCCTTTTTCTGACTTCACCTTTTTAAATGGTAAGGCGTTATGTTTTCCTCCCCACCCAGCCAACTTCTTTTTCTCCAGCTTCACCATTTTTTAATGGAAACATTTTGTTTTTTTCTGGCTTCACCATTTTTTAACAGTAAAACATAACCATTTTTTCACCATTATTCCAACTTTTATTGGTTTTTAACAATAAAATTTTACTTTTTTTCCTCCTGACTTCACCATTTTTTATGCTGAAAAATGATTTTCCCTAGTTTTTACCATTCTTGATTGTTACATGTTACATTTTTCCCCCGTAGTGTATTTAAAGATAAAATTATACCTTTTTTCCAACATTACTATTTTCCTTGAATTTTTTTGCCATTTTAAAGGTAAAATGTCATCATGGCTTCTGACAGCACTGTTTTTACTGTCTTCTTTTTTTTTTTTTTTTTTTTACTGTTTTAATGGTAAAAATTACCTTTTTAAACATTTTTTTCTGACTTTACCATTTTCAACAGTAAAATATTAGTTTAGGCACAACAGTAAGATCTTAGCATTTTTCTGACTTTCTAACTGTTTTAAACATTAACATGTCACTGTTTTTTTACTGGTTTTCTGAATTTACCTTATTTTAATGGTAAAGTTTTAAAAACATCTTCCCCTTTTTAATGTTAAAATTTACCCTTTTTCTACTGTTCTTTCTGACTATAGTGGTTTTTTGTGGTCAAATTTTACCACTTTTAATTATTTTTTCTGACTTCACCTTTATTTACTGTTTTTCCTGCCTTTTTGATTTAATGGTCAATTTTACGTTTTTTTTTAACTATGTTTCCTTCTTTTTTGTTTTTTATCATTTTTATCATAAAGTTGGAAAATGGTTTTAAAAAATGGTAAATGTTTCAGTAAAGTTTAATAAAAATGGTAAAAAAGGTCATTTTTAGCAATAAAAACTGAAAAATTACAATTAAAAAAAAGGCAGGGAAAACCATTAAAGATGGTAAAAATTACCATTTCCCCCAATCTTTTTACCATTTTTAGAATAAAATTTTACCTTTCTTCACTGTTTTTTCTGAATTCACCAAGTTAAATGATAAACTTATATCTTTTTTTACTATATTTCCTGCCTTTTTTAATGGTAAAATCTTATTATTTTATAATTTTTCTGACTTTGTTTCTTAACAGTAAAATTTGACCACTTTTAACTGTTTTTTCAGAGTTTATCATTTGTCCCAACTTTTTTACTGTTTTTAACAGTAACATTTTTCCCCGACTTTGCCATTTCTGAAAGAATTTTTTTTTATTTTTTTAACCAGTTTTCCCAAGCTGGGGGGGGGAAGGGTGTTGCCACTTTTAATGGTAAAATGTTACTGGTTTTTCCAACCTACTATTTTAGACTAAAATTTTCATAGATTGATTTCACAGATATTTGGGCTGGAAGGGACCCCGGAGGATCATCGAGTCTAGCCCCCTACCCTTGGGGCAGGAAGTCAGCAGGGATCATAGGACCCCAGCAAGATAAGCATCCAAATGTGTTCTGAAGGCATTCAAAGTGGACGCTTGAACCGCCTCAGGCAGCAGTCTGTTCCAAACCTTGGGGGCTCAGACAGTGAAGAATTTGGTGACCGTTCAAACTTGACATCCCTTGGGGGGCTCTGGTGAACAGTCGTTCCCCCAGATCCCGATGAGCACCCTTGATAAGCTTATAGGTCACCCCTGAGCCTGTGCTTTTCTAGGCTGAATAGCCCCACTGCTCTCAGCCTGTCATCATATGGTCTGTTTTCCTGCCCTCTGATCATGTGCGTGGCTCTCCTCTGCACCCTCTTAAACTTCCCCACATCATTTTTGAATTGTGGAGCCCAAAACTGGATGCAGTACTCCAGCTGCGGCCTCACCAAGGCCGAGTACAAGGGGAGAACGACGTCCCCGGATCTGCTTGAGAAGCATCTATGGATGCAAGCCAGCGTTTTGCTTGCTTTACTAGCCGCAGCATCACACTGAAGGCTCATTATCATCTTGTAGTCAACCATGACCCTCAAGTGCCTTTCATTTGTAGAGCTAACCAGCGTAGCACGACTGAGCCTATATGTATAGTGCAGGTTTTTCCTCCCAAGGTGGAGAACCTTGCATTTTTCGGTGTTGAACGATATCAGGTTCTTGTCTGCCCATTTCTTGAGTCTGTCTAGATCCACCTGGATCATCCTCCTGTCCTCAGGTGTGGATGCTTTACCCCAGAGTTTGGTGTCGTCAGCAAACTTGGCCAGTCCACTTCTGACACCAGTGTCCACATCATTGATGAAGATGTTAAACAGTATAGGCCCTAGGACAGAGCCCTGTGGGACCCCACTAGTCACAGCGCACCAAGACGACTGGCTCCCATCGACCACCACCCTCTGGGTCCTACCACAGAGCCAGTTCCCCAGCCAAAGGATGGTGGTGATGTCAAGACAACAGTTAGCCAGTTTAACCAAAAGGTGATCGTGGGATACCAGATTGAAGGCTTTTTTAAAGTCGAGGTGTATGACATCAATCTCTTCCCCTTTGTCCAGGTGATAAGTCACCTGGCCATAAAAGGAAATGAGATTGATCAAGCAAGACCTACCCACAACAAACCCATGCTGGGTATCCCTCAGGATATTGCCTTCAGCTAGCCTGTTAAGGATGGCCTCCTTGATAATCTTTTCCAAGACTTTCCCCAGGATAAAGGTCAGGCTGATGGGCCTGTAGTTTGCCGGATCAACTTTTCTCCCTTTCTTGAAGATAAGCACGACACTGGCCCTCTTCCAATCATCGGGCACTTCACCAGAGCACCAAGAACTCTCAAAGATCCTTGCCAGTGGCTGAGCTATGTTGTTCACCAGCTCCCTGAGTACCCTTGGGTGTAACCCATCAGGGCCAGCTGACTTGAAGGTATCCAGCCTGTCAAGGTGTTCCTTCACAAGGTCAGCTTCGATGGAGGGCAAGGAATCTCCCTCACCTAGGCCTCCCTGACCCATAGTGGGACCCATGGGACTGATGGAAAACTGACGCAAAGTACCCATTTAACAAGTTAGCTTTTTCCTGGGCATCAGTTGTCAGTTGCCCCATCTGGTTTAGCAGGGGTCCAATGTTGCCCTTGCTTTCCCTCCAG
>NW_017728920.1:5796650-5798461 GCF_001723895.1 Crocodylus porosus | reverse complement strand
TCTGCCCATTTGCTGAGCTTGTCCAGGTCAGCCTGGATCACCTGCATATCTTCTGGTGTGGATGCTTTGTCCCATAGTTTGGTGTCATCGGCGAACTTGGCCAGTCCACTCCTGACTCCAATGTCCACATCATTAATGAAGATGTTATTCCAATGACATTGTAGTTATTTGCTTTTAGGAGGAAATCAAGTTCCTCCTGTTTATTCTGCAGGCTCCTGGCATTTGTATATAGCCCCTTAGGGGCTCTTGCCTTGCTTACATTTTGTTCCAGGGCTGGGGCTAGGGTGGGATCGCTTGTGTGCCTTGGCCTGCTGGCTTTGCAAGGGTCACTCGGTGGGCCAGTAGCAGCAGTAGTCTCCCCATCCCCCTGCGGGCTTAGTTTAAAGCTCGGTCTGGAGCAGGTCAGCCAGTCTAGCTGAGAAGAGCCTCCTCCCCAACGGAGAGAGGTGGAGGCCATCCCTTCCCAACAGCTCATTGCCTCTCTCTCCAAAGAGTGGACTGTGGTCATGAAAGCCAAAGCCTTCCCGATGACACCAGCACCGCAGTCTTTGGTTGACTATGTGGATCCTCCTCTCCCTCCTCAGCTCATAGCTCGAGACTGGGAGGATCAAAGAAAACACCACCTGTGCGCCCAGACCCTTTAGCCCCGCACCCAAATCCCTGAAGCACCTCATGACTCAGCTAGGAGCACTCCAAGTTGTGTCATTGGTGCCCACATGGATGAGGAGCATGGGATAGCGGTCTGCGGGCTGGAGGAGTTTAGGGATCTTGTCTGCAATGTCACAGATGCAGGCCCCTGGGAAGCAGCAAACTTCCCAGGCTAAGGGGTCGGGGTGGCAGATTGCCCCCTCAGTCCCCCTCAGGATGGAGTCTCCCACGACAATCACTTTGCGTACCTTGAAACATCATCAGATTTAAGAAAAAAGCAAAAGCATTGTATTGAGTACTCAGGGTTTATATCTGAATCTTGGGAACAATATAATCTGTTTTGAGTGAAAAAGACTGTAATATCAGTATTGCTCATTTTCAAGCCACAGTAAGTTTACTGTACAATGAACATGACGAATCCAGATTAAGAACAACTACAGCCCGTAGAGAATACACACATGGCCCTGCCAATTCCAAGTGTCATAACAACTTCAAATGTAATGTATGCACTAAAGCAATGGGGACAAGCTGTACAAAAAAGCTGCATTAAAAACAGATACACACCTGACACTTCCCTTGTAATACAAGATAAAGTATGACAAAGAAATGCCGGTGAATTTCTTACAGAAAGTATGACTCAAGGAAAAGCAATGCAACTTCCCAGCTTTGAGAAAGAAGCAGAGAAAGATGAGAAAATGAACAAGCAAGTGACTTATGCAAAATGCCAGCCTTTATTGCAGTACATATTTCAAAGCAATGCATCACTGAATTATTCAGATCTTTTAAAATTGCTTTCTTATCCCCAAATATTAACATGAAGCTCTTCTAACAGAGGTTAGTTTACTGTCAGGTCTCTTCAGTTCTCAGTCTCCCTGCTTAAACAGCCAAAATCAACAGCAACAAAAAAAAAATGACCATTTGATCCATTTTCTCTGTTAAAAGTCAACAGCAACCTTCTGCTAGTCTACAACAAATTAACTGAATCCAAAACAGTTTATTTACAATGACATATCATCACTCTGATACTTTCCAATGAATTATGCACTATTGCTGGATTTCATTTTGATGCTTCCTCTCTCTTCATACTCATAGATTTCATAGACATTAGGGCTGGAAGGGACCTCGGGAGATCATCGAGTCCAGCCCCCTGCCCAAAGGGCAGG
>NW_017728920.1:5786237-5795755 GCF_001723895.1 Crocodylus porosus | reverse complement strand
TCCCTTTCTTGAAGATCGGCACCACAATGGCCTTCTTCCAGTCTTCGGGCACTACACCAGAGTGCCAGGAGTTTTCAAAGATCTGTGCCAGGGGCTGGGCTATGACGTTCGCCAGCTCCTTGAGTACCCTTTGGGCAGGGGGCTGGACTCGATGATCTCCCGAGGTCCCTTCCAGCCCTAATGTCTATGAAATCTATGAAATCTATGAGTATGAAGAGAGAGGAAGCATCAAAACGAAATCCAGCAATAGTGCATAATTCATTGGAAAGTATCAGAGTGATGATATGTCATTGTAAATAAACTGTGCACTTTCCTTGCTGTCTTCCCAACACCTGAGACCACCCAGGAATTGGCTGGATTGTCCCTGGCACAGCACAGGGAGGCAGCAGGAGGATGGCTTGGTGTGCTGCTGGATGGAGAAGGTGGTAGGGATGGTGGCGGCGGGGGGGGGCATGAGCATGGAGCCCAGGCCAGTGCCTATGGCCAGGGTTGGTGGGGCCCAGGGTGAGGTGGCAGGAGCGGCTTGGAGATGGGCAGGGAGGAGTGGCAGCAGTGAAATGGTGAGGTGGAGGGCATGAGTGCAGAGCCCGGGCCGGCGGGGTGGCAGGACTGCAGGGCCAGGAGCATTGGGCCCAAGCCGGCAGGTGGGGATAGAAGGGCAGAGAAGCAGGAGAACCAATTATATTTATTTACATTAATTTCTATAAGAAAATGGGTTTCACTTAGCACAGTTCCACTTAATGCTTGGTTGTTTTTGGAACCCATTAAGAGTGCTAAGCAGAGGTTGCCTATAACTTGCTGACAGTGTTGCTTCTTATAAGCAGGCAGCCACACCCACAGGGCCAGCTGGAAGTATTCCACAGGGGGCAGTTTAACCTGCCCGCTGCCCTGACCCCTGACACTTGACCTGTCTTCTGAAGTCACAATTCAATTTCAGAACCTCATGACAGCATCAAGAAAAAAGAAATAAAAACAAGAAGGAACCCAGAAGCTTGTTTCAATTCAATAATGAGAAATAATACAGTAAGATTTGTCTTTTTTAATGATATTTTTAAAGCTCTGTATAGTATAAAATACCTTTTAATATGGGATAATGTAGAAAATATGGGAAGAGGACTTTTTTTGTTGTTCCTTTCTCTTTTTTTGATATTTTCACCTATTTTCCCACACTAGAAGCAAAAAAGGCAAAAGCATGAACTTCTGCTACTGAAGATGGCAAATATATTTATGTTGGAAGCCCCCACCAATACAATATATTTGACTACTGACAGCCATAAAATACTGTCCGCAAATAAATCCATTTCTTCAATTTAGTCAGTATTCAAAGTGTTTGATCTGTTCCAAGAACTAATCTCATTACTGAGGAAGAAGAGGAGAAGGAACGTTAAAACAGACTGGGTTACTGAAAGGTGCCTACATCTCCAAAAGTAGCTGGAAACTTCATACATGGCAAAAGGTAAAGCAAAGAAAGATAAAGCAAAGGAAATATTTTACAGTACAGAAAATGTTAGCTCTCCTTCAGTTTTTTTACTCACATGCCATGTATGTAACTTTCTCATTTTTTAGTCTTTTTGTATAATTTATTGCAATTCTATTTTTCCTCTACTAATAAGTGGGGGAGGGGACACACTTATCTTCTTTAGTCTTAACACAATATCTTTTTTAGTCCCTTGTAGTTTAGTGCTCAGATGACAATTTAAAAACTCACTCACTGAATAGCCATATCTTTACATGTCACACTCTAGGGAGTAATAAGTTAAACTAATTTTACTCACATGATTTCTGAAGATCAATGCCACAACTCCACCAATTAGTTCAATCAGTAGACAAATACCAAGAATGTACATAAACTGCAAGACATAATTGCAAAAAAAATCTAGTATACAATCAAAACCTTATCTTTTTTTTATCAATTAACCTGTTTAAATCAGGAACTTTTTACTATCAATATTCTTAGCAATTCTCTGAATTAAATTGCATTTTTGGAAGGGGAAAAAAAAAGGGATTCTTTAAAATAAATTGTTCATGCTTGAGAAACCCTCTTTTCCACTTTGCTCATTCTGCCTTTTATCTACTTGACAGAAATTTACTATTTTCCTGTTTTGAATGGAACAGAAATAAGTGTGATATAAGTGGTAATGCTGCCAAAAAAATCCTTCCCCTTCTTTACAACGGTATCATAGCTCTTAGAACAGAACCAAGGAATGATACAACTCACACAGAACATTACGTTTGTGTACTTCCTGACAAGACAGTTCCTATTTATAGGTTTAAATTTGCTGGCAACAGTGTTTTAGAAACTCTGAAGAATTTTCTCTGTCAGCTCAGCACTACTGAAAGCCAAATTTTGGCCCCAAATTTTGGACTTAGGTAGTATTAAGAGTGTGATCTGTGAGTGCTGCCTTTAAAAATAGAAGTTCAACAGCATAGGACTTTTAAATTAATATTTATGTAAAAAACCCTACTATGCTATGAAGTTAAGTGAAGCATGCCAGTACCAGAATGATATTCCAAGTTACAGGATGCTTTAGGTATGCAAGAATGTTTGGACATTCATTTAAAAATGTTTTAAAGGTTAGGTACATTTTCTTACATGAAAAGCCCTTCAAATCATCTTTAAAAAAAAAAACCTCCCATGCCACCAGTGGAATCCCAGTGAAAAAGGGATCTGATGATCTCTTGCGTGAGACGCATCAGTCCCTAACACATGGAAAGCAGGCCTAGATGAATACTCTCTTTAGATGTTGAAGTGTATTCTTCTGCATCAGACTTGGGAGTCTGATCACTTTCTTGGGGTATGCTATGTTCTCATGACCAGCAATAAGAGCACTCCAAGAGAGTTAGAGGTGAACAACTACTACAGTCCCCTTTTTTCCAAAATGTGGGAAAAACTAGTGCTGTGGTAGGCTTGAACTTTCTGGATTTCCTGCTTCTGATCTAACTGCCTTCTCTTTCACTTCTCTTCAAAACTCTGAATATGACTGATGCAGGAAAGCACAACTGCTCACTCATGAATGCACATATACATGTAAAAGCTGGAAGGAAAGTCCCACTTCAAATACCCCAGACTATCCACTTCAGAAAAATGAGCTCTGGTTTTTTAAAGTTCAGAGACTGACATGAGTGTCACAAGCCATCTGGAAATACCAAACAGAAGTCTTTCCTCTGATAGAGGGAGAATTACACTGAGAAATAGACACCAGGAACTTTCACTTTTTAAATGTCAATACAATGTCATTAGCAAGAACAAGAAAGTTCCCCATATTAACTTGGGAAGACACCATAATGCAGAATTAGAGACTCTCTTCTCATTCTGTTCTGTTCTCAAGTTCTCAGCAACTTGTGTGTTGTATAAAAAACATAGCTTAAACACTTTCCTAGTCTATTTCAATTCTGCTTTTTAAAATTATAAGCACTTTACATTTTTGTTTGTATAATTCATATTTTAACTATATCAGAGATAAAATCTGACAAGTGAGTAAAAATTATATTTGCATTGGTCTTCTTATTGTAACCTATAATTTAAATTTGTGAGAACTTTCTGCAGGGTGCATAAAATTACCCTCAAACAATTATTTTGCCCTGCCAGAGCCATTGCAGGGAAGGTGAAGAATGCAAGGAGGAAGGAGAGGCACCCCTGCCTCCATTCTGGTGCCCTGCACTGAGGCAGTACCCAAAATTAATGCCCTATTCATCCACCCATAATTACTGAAGCTTCAATGACTGCAAAGTCTGTAATGACTGAAAATAATTCATGATCCTCAGGGGCAGCTCCAGTGGGGGTACACAGGGGGGACATGGTTGAACCCCTTTCCACACTGTAGGCCACACATCAGTGGCTTCCCAGTGTCCTGGATCCTTGCATCCTCTGTGGAATCTAAGGCATAGCTAGAGCCCCCGGCTGGCATGGGACACCTGGGGGAGGACCAAGTAGGCAGCAGTTGAGGAAGTGGGAACCTGCCCAGTGATACTACTGTCTCTGGCTGACTTGAGGGCAGGGGAAGCCTCAGGACCACTCCTTCCCTTCTCCAGTAGGAGACTATGGAGAAAGTCTGCACAGGAGGCTTGGCTTGTTGGCAGTGGATGTGTCCCTGCTCCTCCCCTCTCCACCACGTTTCCCCTGCCTGGCCTGGAGTTCTAGCTGCAGGCAGCAACTCCACATGGTGCCAGGCTCTTCCAGGAATAGCACTGGCAGTGGGTGATCCCCACTTTCAGTGCCTGCTCCAGCCACCAGGGGACACCAGAGGACTGGGCAAGAAAGCACGGGCAGGGTGGACCTGCCCAACACTGCTGTCCCTGCCTGAACCCAACTCTCCTTGCAACTGATCAAAGAAGCTCTGGCTAGAAGGGGCCAGGAACAGCTCTGGGGTTTCTCCCCGCCCCCCCGGGTCAGCTGGGGACACCAGCTGTGTTGGGCAGGTCCCCCATCCCTATGCCCTAGGCAAAAGGAACCCATAGGCAAGCCCTGAGAGAGGAGGAGAGAGAATGGGAGGGGAGAGAGGCGGGGAGGGGAGGTGGTTGCACTGGAGGTAGGGGGTGCAAAAAGGGGAAGGGAGAGAGTCTTACCTGATTTGGGTATTCATAACCCCTAGCAGTTGCTGCCCTCATGTAGTCTGTCTGCTGGAGGTGATGGGGGGGGGCAGGACTGCAACCACCCTGCTGTGCTAGTGGCATCTCCTGCACCCCCTTTTTCAAATTCCTACATCTGGCCATGATGATCCTGGTTATCATCTACAAAATCCTTAATTTTCTAAGTTCCAATTACCTCAAAGACTGCCTCCTTTTATCCTGCCTTATCAGTGACCCATGCAAAGAACACTTCACGTATCTTTCTCAAGGATGTACCTCATGGAAGTCTGGGATAAGGCATACTCATCTGAGATCCTTTGACACTGATATTACCAAGCACACATCTTTTTCAGGGTGAAATATAAAATGTTCTTTCATTTAAGCTTTTCTTTCACTGCAGGCCCTAGAATTTATTGCAATACAGTTTGCTGACTATTTTTATCTGACATAGATCGTAACATTTGGAATTACTGCCATAGAAGATCTACTTTAGGTTTTAAAAGACATCATTTGGTATAGTTCTAATTTCACTGTACATGAAGTGTGTCCAGTTATCATGGGCATGGAAATCTATGAATTAGTAAATATATACTACAGACATGTAGAGTAGTTTAATTGAAATAAACAATCTGGCCTTACTTCCTATTTGATATTTTGCATGTCAGTTGTTCACTTGCCAAATTATAAAGACATGGGTAGGATTTTCAAAAGTGCTCAGATTTGGCTAATTCTGCCTGTTGGGTTCAATAGACTTAATATGTAAGCAGAGTTAGGTCAATGGTGAAAACTTTTAAAATCCAACCGGTACACGTTAAATAAATATTGAAATGATTCATTAAAATGTTCCTGTGAAATCAAAGAGTCATTAGAATAAATCATAACTCTTTCTAGAGTAGTCTATGAACCTGTATTTTATAGTCTCTTGCTAGTATACTTATTGAAAAGTTGGGAGGCAGTACTAACTAAGCTATCTCAAACTGTTTATAAAATAAAGAAATCAGATGGAGAAATTATGAAGACTGGCTTCAAGCAACATTTTTTTAAAACTATTAAATAATTCATTTTAAAATGTGAATACTTACTGCTTGAAGAAGACATAAATTATCTCTTAAAGAAGCCAGGACACCCATGAAGGATACGAAGAACATCACAATGCCCAAGAGTATTAAAATAATTGCTGGGGCTAAAAAGGCACTTTCAAGTGTTTTGTATTTCTGTCTTTCAACTTCTGCATAAATTCCAACAGCCAGAACAAATGCTCCAATCAGCTGCAATGACAACAACAAAAAAACAAATACAGGTTTTATTGGTTATTCAGTTCTAGCACTCTCCTCAAATACTGAGATCATGCTTCATGAATATACTATTACATTTGAAGGAATATAGTGACAGAACACTTAAGTATCACTACAAATTCAGAACCCACATTTGTTACAGACTTATGTTGAAAGCCATCCCCAGTCATTTCAAATAGTGATTCAGACCCAGAAAGTCAAGGAGGCCAGACATGTCACGTCAGGCATTTTTACATGTGTTCCTGACACAGCACCAGGCACTTTTAATTAGCGAGCCATGTTGATTTAAAGTACCCAGCGCTACATCAGGAATAAGTGCATCAGAGGTGCAGCACACATCAGTACGGAGAAAATGGCAGCGGTGTGCTTTCAGCTAAAACACATTGAACATGTTTTAGCCATTTTCTCAGCACTGATGCACACTGTGCCACTGATACACATGACGTGCAAGGCTGCCAGTGTGTGTTGATTTACATGCTTGAGCAGACTTGATTAACTGAGGGTGCTCTGGCATGCTGGATTTCCCACATGTTGGAGCAGGCTCCCCACATGTGTGTAAGTGCCCTTGTTCATCTTCTGTTGGAGTACCTTAACCACATTAGCCCAACAGGCCAGTAGGCTTGATATGAACCTTTGACATTTTTTATTAAATGTGAATGTCACTACTACAATTATCTACCTATAGAATTACCTTGCTCAAGTGAAAAAAACCAAGATAACTTAGAGGTACTGTTGTAAAATGTTACATATTGGGAAAAATTATATTGCTGAAGTTTCAAAATGTACTTAAAATAATTTTAGAGTTTTTACAGAGCAGCAGCTCATAAATTGCAATTTATTTGAACACACTGTGAAAGTTAGCCAGCCTCTTTGTTTACTACTTCTTCTGTAATATTCTCCTTTTTCTACTGTACACTGGTATCCAGGGTACAGTGCACGTTCAAAATGAACCATATACAGTTAACAGTTTGCATATCTCTTTTTATTAAGAACTGATCCAAAAAAAGTCTGCTACAGACAGTAGACTTTATCCTGCTCTGCTGAATTCAGTGATTAACTCTAATTGGCTTCTATGATAAATGATTACAGCCAATATAAATAGGATTTTTGGGAAAAGGAGAGAATTAACATGCAGTTAACATCCTCCAGCTCCAATTACCCTCAGGTGCAACAGGACTGCCTCATTTTCCTCCCAGTCATTACCCTCAGCCATTTCTGGCAACAATTCTTGTCTTGGGAGTCAATTTAGTAGCTTTACATTTTGAGCAAGAGCAGTAATACTTAATTAATGCATGATGGCTTTATTCATAGTCATAGGGCAAGTTCTACCAACCAATCCTTTTTCCTTCCTTCCTCCAAAACAAAAAATCTGCATATTTTCCTTGAAGAGCAAATATCCATACTTGTATGTAAACATCAAAAATGATTCTATATATTAAATCATGCACAACAGAAGATTAACAGTTTTAGTTTATTCCACATTTGTTTCAAACATTCAGTGGCATCTGAAAAACTAGTTAATATTTTGGATTTTCTTGACTATCCCAGGATATCTGGGATTAGGCAGGCAAATAGGAGAAAAGATCAATTCCTCTTAATTTTCCCATTCTTCAACTCAACTGTAAAACAAGATTATCTTTAGACTATGGGCTCTACTATTCTACTTTTCTGCCAAAATGAGATTTTTTTTTCTTTTCTAAATCAGAGGTGCACGCTCTGACAAAAAAAAAATTAGATTTGTTTTGCATCTTTATGGGTATCTCTGCTTACCACATTTTAACTAAGTTAACTCATCCATCAAATGATTGTGTTTGTATTTATAATACAAATCAAATTATTAATTTGTGCTAGCAATGGGCAAGTGCATTTGATGACAGTTTTTATTTACCTTCCCTTAGTAGTACCATACCTAATTTTTACTGGATCTTTGCAATTCTTAGTTCTTGTTAGTATATTAAATCTCACCTACACAATAGCGCTGCTAAGAATTAACATCTTTTTGCCTTTATGCTTTTAAAAATGTAAGTATTCTGCAACATAGATTTAAGCATCAGAATATCATGGGTTCAAATTGTTGTATGGCTGTCTTCTTAAGCAGTTATTAATAAAAGAAAGAAAAAACACTGAGGAAAAGTAATTCACAGCAGAAAAATGGTAGTTGAGCATTTCACTTAGCACTCTTAAGGATACTTCAATCAGAGCTTTACATGACCACATTAAAATCAATGGGAGTTATACAATCTTATTGGAATAACACCAGGCATGCATATGGCCCATTGAATGATACTGCACTAACAAACAACAGGTCCTAATCTGGGTATGGAAGTTTACTTGAATAATAGGACTGCCAGCCTTAGAAGTCAGTCACGCTCACAGGAGGCAGAAGCCTCTCAATACATAGGCCACAAGTCAAATTCATGCCCCAAAGAGAACAGAATCAGTGTCCCTAAGCACCCTCAACTCAAAATGTAACAACCTGCTCTTTAATTAGCCCTTTTCACAACAGAATGATCCGTAGCAAACCTTTATAACTGCATCAGGTTCGTAATTACTATAATGCTATTCCCTGTATAAAGGGACAGACATAAACACTCGCATGTAGGATGTTGCACACTCAGGTACAAAACACTGGAACTCTTTTTCCATCTCCAGACTTTTCACCCTTATATACTACTGTATATACTACTGAAGTCATCCAAGATGACTTCGAATTTAGGAAGTGCTCCAATAATTAGATTCTATACATGGGGAATGTATGAATTTGTTGCAATTTTCCATGTATAGAATCTAATTATTGGGCAGTCAACTTAAATTTGTCCCCTTGCTGCTACAACATGGAAAGCAGGGGCAAGGTGGAGGCACGGAAGGGGCACAGGGCAGGTAGACCTGACACCTGCCTCTTGCCTGCCCCCTCCAACTTGTCCCCTCTACTGCCTGGCTCCCCTCCATCACCTTCTCCCTACTGCAGTGCCCAAAGCCCACCACCTCTGCTCTCTCCAGCCTCTGCCCCCTGCCTGCCCTCCGCACCCTCCATACCATGCAGCAGCTCCAGAACCCCCGAGCTGCTGCCAGCACTGCTTCCGCTGCATTGCTGGGCCAGGGATGGAGCTACAAGTTGCTTGCCCCAGCCCAGAATGGGGCCAGAGCCCCACATGACAGTAAGCAGCAAGTGGGGGTACAGGCTGAGGGGGACAGGTGGGAGATAAGTGCCAGGGGGCACAGGGAGAGAGAAGCTACAGGGAGCAGACAGGGGGAGTAGTTGGCTGTGACCCCAGCTCCAACCCTGAGCCCAGAGCAAGGCCAGGGCCAGAGTCAAAGCCTGCCCCTACCCCTACCCCTACTCTGTATTAGAATCCATGACAATGGGGCTTTTTCCCCCCATGCTGAATGGGGAAATAGACTCATCTTGAATCTGAATAAATACAGGTACTTTAAAAATCACAAATAATCAGTAAATATTCTTCATGCTTTTCAAAAAGTAGAAAAACATCCAAAGGATGTTACAAGTTGGCAATAAAAAATAATAAACTAATCATAAATAAAATGGCTCATTCACAATTTTTATAATGTCCCTCTGAAAAACATAGGGTAAAAATAAGCTATTTGATGACCAAATTCAACAAGACTGAATTCATGCTAACTGCTCTCCATCCC
>NW_017728920.1:5780268-5786137 GCF_001723895.1 Crocodylus porosus | reverse complement strand
CCACCCCCGCCACCAAATCTGACCTTCTATTGTACTGGACAATTTATGAATCACATAAGAGAAAACACGTTGGACACAATGAACACTTTGCTCTTTTGTACAGAAGATATATCAGATTGGTTTACATTCTTACAACGCCAAATTCTAATGTTAAATTAGCTTTTAAAAATGAAATGTTTTGAATGACCTGTTACAAAGTACATTCTAATCATGTAATTCACACAGCATTAGCTTGGAAAGATCAGCCAAACAAAACTTCAAGCCCAGAGCAGCAATTGCATGATATATAATTTGCAAAGTGTGCCAATGTTGAAAGAACCATTATGTAATGTTATCCTGGTAAATTATTAATAAAGAACAACAATTTGAAGTTGTTGCAGGTTATAATAATATGGAGAGAGTGAATATACCAAGGCACTGAATTAGCAATATGTTTGTTTAAAACTTCTCTCTCATCAGCTAACTACAATGATATAAGATTTTTCAGGATCACTTCTTTAACCATGTCTTATCAAAAAATCTTCCATTCCAATTTAATAAGCCAAATGCAGGGTCTTCACCTCATTACAAGACATATATTATTGTAACTAACATACTTCTAGAAAATCCTTCTTTGGTTAAAAAAAATCTGGTTCTCACTAAATGTACACTAAATAAAAGTAGGCCTACTTTTATTTCTTGGCTTCAAAATTGTATTATTTTGTGTGTTAAATACGAGGTCCTGGCTGCACTGGAGGAGTGTATGGTTGCAGAAAGTGCACTGGAGGGGCCTGCCTCCATCACTGAGCGAGCTGAAGGCCAGCCAGATAAGCAGAAGAGACATTGCATCATCATTGTGAGCAACTCCTTGCTGACAGGAACAGAGGGACTCATCTGTCATCTGGATCCCATGGCGCATGAGGTCTCCTGCCTGCCCAGAGCTGGGATCAGGGACGTCATGGCAAGAATTCCTGACCTCATCTGGCCCTCCGACAACTATCCCATGGTCCTCATCCACGTGGGAACAAATGATTGTGGCCAGGAGTAGTCCAGACTGTATCTTGAGTGACTACAGGGCTCTGGGGACCAGGCATAGGAAGACGGGTGCAGGTGGTCTTCTCGTCAATCCTCCCGGTCAGAAGTCACAGTAAACATCGCATCACCTGTGTCAGGGAAGGCAACTTGTGGCTCCAGAGTTGGTGCCATCGTGCGGGTTTTGGCTTCCTGGACCACGATCTGCAGTTCCATGCAAGGGACCTCCTGGGATGCAACGGGCTTCATCTCTCCGCAAAAGGTAAGAATCTCTTTTCTTACAGGTTGGCTGACCTACGTCAGGCTTTAAACTAAGTATGATGGGGAATGGGGAGGCAGGAGATGGAGAGAGTCTAGAACCTACAAACTGTGAGACATGCAGCAGTACACCCCAGGTAAGTACCAAGGGGCCCTTTGGGCATCAGAACGGGGGGGCATCAAAGGCACCATTCAAAGGGCTCAAGTGCCTCTATACTAAGGCTAGAAGTATGGGGAATAAGCAGGAAGAACTCACACTTCTGCCTGCAGATAATAATTTTGATTTAGTGGGGCTAACAGAAACCTTGTGGAACCCTACCCATGACTGGGTGGTACACATTGAGGGCTACAGGTTGTACAGAAGGGACAGAGTAGGGAGGAAAGGGGAGGGGGGGTTGCTCTCTATGTAAAGGAGCATTATAAATTTACCCTAATCAAAATGGGATCAGAGGAGAAGAAAGTCGAGGCATTGTAGGTTAGGATACATGGAAGTCATGGGGAAAGGGACTTGGTGGTGGGGGTCTGCTACAGACCACCACACCAAGAGGAAAAGCTAGACTTGGAATTACTGAGGCAGCTCTCAGAGGCTGTACCGTCTAGGGACGTGATTGTCATGGGGGATCTAAACTACCCTGACATCTGCTGGGAGGAGCAGCAGCCAAATCCAACCATTCATGAGGATTCTTAACCTGCGTACAGGACCTTCACCTAACACAGGAGGTATATGATTCCACTAAGGAATCATATATTCCACTAAAGAACCACCAAGTCCCACTTACTGGACTTGGTGTTGGCTACGGGGTATGACCTGGTAGGGGAGCTGCAGATTCGTGGTCACCTTGGGGACAGTGACCACCAATCAATCAAATTCACCATACGGCATAGGGTGGGTAAGATAACTAGTAGGGTGGAAGTGCTTGACTTTTGGAAGGCTAACTTCAATGTGCTTAGGAATCTAGTCAATAACGCACTGCAGAAGAAGAGTATTGGCGAGATGGGAGTCCAGGAAGCGTGATTGTTCTTAAAGGAAGCGATCCTTCAGGCATAGAGGGAGACTATCCCAATACAAGGGAAAAGGGGGAAAGGAGCCACAAAACTTCCTTGGCTAAACAGGGAAATCCAGGGGAGCCTAAGGGCTAAAAAAGAAGGCATATAGGCAATGGAAGCAGGGGGTGCTACCAAGGAGGAGTAAACCTACTTGGCCTACACTTGCAGGGAGGCAGTTAGAAAGGCCAAAGCAACTACAGAGCTGAGGCTGGCAACACAAATTAAAGACAACAAAAAGTTTTTTAGGTACATAGGGAGTAAAAGGAAGGTGCAGGGCAACATAGGGCCCCTACTGAACAAGAAGGAGCAATTAGTGACAGAGAGTGGGGACAAGGCTGAGCTATTCAATGAGTTTTTTGCCTCAGGGTTCCTGAACAGGACTCAAGATAAGTCTTCTAATGGGTTCTTAGATGGGCATCAGAGGGACACCAGCCCACCAACTGTCAATGGACTGGATGTGTTCAAGTCAGCAGGCCCGGGTGAGCTGCATCCAAGGGTACTGAAGGAATTGGCCGGTGTGATAGCAGAACCACTGACACAGCTGTTTGAGCGCTCATGGTCAGGTCCTGGAGGATTGGAAAAGGGCCATGTGGTCCCTATTTTCAAGAAGGGGAGGAAGGAGGATCTGAATAATTATAGGCCAGTCAGTCATACCTCCATCCTTGGAAAGATCTTTGAAAAGATTATGAAGGATCACATTTGTGGGAGTCCAGCGGGAAAAATAAGGCAGCAGGGAAACCAGCATGGATTTGTAGCAGGTAGATCATGCCTGACCAATCTGGTTACATTTTATGACAGAGTCACAAAATGCTTAGACACAGGAGTAGAGGTGGATGTCATTTTCTTGGATTTTAGCAAGGCCTTCAACACGGTATCTCATCCTATTTTCATAAATAAATTTAGAGGCTGTGACATACATGTTTACACGGTCCGGTGTGTGGCAAATTGGCTTAGTGGTCACACCTAGAGTGTGGTAGTATCAACCTGTAAGGATGTGGGTAGTGGGGTCCTGCACGGTTTGGTCCTTGGACCTGTACTCTTCAATATCTTCATCAGTGACTTGGATGTGGGTTTGAAGTGTACTCTGTCCAAGTTTGCGGACGATACTAAATTGTGGGGTGAAGTGCATACTCTGGAGGGTAGGGAACGACTGCAGGCAGACCTGGACAGGTTAGAAAAGTGGACAGTACACAACAGGATGCAGTGCAACAAGGACAAGGGCAGAGTGCTGCACCTAAGGTGCAAAAATACCCAGCACATCTACTGTCTGGGAAATGACCCTCTCAGCAGCACAGAAGCAGAAAGGGATCTCAGAGTCATAGTGGACTCCAAGATGAACACGAGTCATCAGTGTGACAAAATCATCAGCAGATACATGACAAATAGATCAAAGGAGGTGGTATTTTCCCTCTCTGCAGCACTGGTCAGACCATAGTTGGAGTACTGAGTCCAGTTTTGGGCATCATATTTCAAGAAGGGTGTTGACAGACTCGAGAGGGTCCAGAGGAGGGTCATGTGTATGGTTAGGGGCTTACAGGACAAGTCCTATGAGGAGAGACTGAGGGACTTAGACCTCTTCAGCCTCCGCAAGAGAAGGCTGAGGGGTGATCTTGTGGCTGCCTACAAATTCATTAGGGGACACAGCAAGGGATAGGAGATGTTCTGTTCACCAGGGTGCCTCTTGGGGTAACAAGGAACAATGGTCACAAACTGACAGAGAGCAAATTTAGGCTAGACATCAGGAAAAACTTTTTCGCAGTAAGAATGGCCAAAATTTGGAATGGGCTTCCAAGGGAGGTGGTGGTCTCCCCTACCTTGGGGGTCTTTCAGAGAAGGCTGAATAGGCATCTGGCTGGGATCATCTGACCCCAGCACTCCTTCCTGCCTAGGCGGGGGTCGGATTCCATGATCTGCTGAGGTCCCTTCTGACCCTAGCATCTACGAATCTATTAATCTATTCTCCTACCCAAGATATGAAATCCAAGACCTCAAATTTAAAACATCCCTTTTTAGGAACAGGTGTTTCTGTTAAGCAAACCAATAAAGTTCCTAGAGTTACTGGCCAGAAACAGCACAGCTTTTTCTATTAAATACCAGTGCTCTGTGCAAATCTCAGTCAGAAGTTAGTGAAATCAGCACCTTCAGATCAACCATAATTATAAGAGCCTGATTTATACTCTGTTATATCAAATCTATATGCCCCATGCAGCAATCACAGTTATGACCGTCAGTCTTTCCATTACAAACTCCAGGTTCCAGGGGCTTAAAATACAATAATTAAATCTGTTCAGGAGTGAAACATGGTAGATATATAGTGCCTCCTTCCAGGTCCATAATAATCTCATGAAACATATATATTAGAGTACAGTTGAAAAACAACCATTTCAGTTGTATGTGTCCATTCTGATAGCTGACAAATTCCAAATTTAACAATAATTTTATAACACTTTACCACAGATAATTCAAGCTCCCTGTTACTGCAGATAACTTAAACCTTGCATAGACCTAACTTCAGCTACATATTTCCTGTTAGGAAAATCATGGTTTCTATAAAGTGTCCATATAAGTTGCATACAAAACACTGAAGTATAGCTTACAGCAGGCTTGTCCAACATGCGGCCCGCCAAGCCATTTTACCTGGCCTGAGGTCCCTTGCTCAGAACAGGCAAGGAGTCCTGGCACCTGCTCCATGCTCAACGGTGGCAGTGGCAGGGTAGTGGTGAGGCAAGGCGGGCAGGGCCGGCTGAGCGCCCCAGCCAGCAGCAAGGGGAGGGGAGCTGCTTACCCTCATGGGGCTGGGCTCATCACGTGAGCCAGTCCCACCGCAGTTGCCCTGAGGGCTGCATTGCGCAGGGCTGCCCAGCCACGCCTGACTGAGCGAGCTGGGGACACTGCCTGCAATTTTCCTCTCGCTCCGCCTCTTGCCCCTGGTGTGCAGCCAGGGGAGCTGCAGCATGGCCTGTGCCCTGCCCATGTGTGTGGTGGACAGAGGCACCAGGTATGTTCCCACGCAGGCTGGGGGCACCTTGGGCCAACCTGGGGCTGCAGGGCACGTGGTTGCTGGAGCTGGGTTGGACAGGAGGCAGGAGAAGCCCAGCCCAGAGGCGCTCTACGCCCAGCCACCTCCTTGGTGGTTCAGGTCCTGCTAATGTAGCCTGCATAGCTGAGGATGGGGGTCTGCATCCAGTCACTGGTGGGGAGGATGTGTGTCCGGGAGCACCCGTGCTCCTGCCCCGACATGAGCCCGTGCTCTGCGCTGCTGGAGAGGCCCCGCGTAGGAGGCCAAGAAGCAGCCACTGGCACTGCAGACCCACTCCTACCTCCTCACCCCTGCTGCCAGCCCCGCTGCCCTGCCCCGCCCCACAGCAGGGCAGTGCCTGCTCCCCCGGCCAGTCTCCCCCCGGGCACTGTGGCTCTCCAGGCCCGGCTGCCCACACGCGAGGCCCCATGGGAGCCGTTTCTCACGTGCTGCTGGGGACGGGAGGAGGCCAGTCAGGTCTGCACCGGCCAGCAGAGGTGGCGGGGGAGCTGTGTGCCGCTCGGGACGGGACAA
>NW_017728920.1:5774542-5780168 GCF_001723895.1 Crocodylus porosus | reverse complement strand
AGCCTGCACTGGTCAATCCCAAGTGGCACACAGCTCCCCCGCCACTTCTGCTGGCCAGTGCAGACCTGGCCGGCCTCCTCCCGTCCGCAGCAGCGCATGGGAAGCCGGCTTCAGCTGCATGCTGCTTTTCCTGGCCAGTGCTGACCCGGTTCTCCACAAGAGGGTCCTGCAGCACCATGTCAACCCGGGCATGGCACCAGAAGGCTGGGTGGGCCCCGGGTCAACCCCAGGCTGACCCCATGGCTTCTCCAGCACCAGGTCAACCCGGGGTTGTAGACAAGCAGCTCCTGCAGCACCATGTCAACATGGGCATGCATGCCATGTCAACCAGCACCATGTCAACCCCTGCAACTCATTGGTGTCAAAGGTCACGTAACATCACTTCCTGATGTGATACCACTTCCTGTAAGTTCTTTGAATATGGCTCGCCAGCCCACTGGGTCATAAAAAGTTCATGATCCGGCCTCACATTCAAAAAAGGTTGGACACTCCTGGTTTACAGGATGTAAGACAGTGACTCTCAACTAGAGTCCTGCGGCCTTAAGATGTACGTAAGCTACACTTTCAAGTGTACCACGGGGCACCAACTCAGTGTTAGCACCATTAGTGTGCAAACATGAGCCACAAGATAAATTCAGAGATTTCAAATAGAAATCCATAGTGTTAAAAACAACCTGACCAGTTGTTGCCTTTCTGAATTATTTGCAATAGAAGAACTGCTCTATTATTTTTCTGTAGTCAAAAATAAGCAAAGACTAAAAGCTGGCTTTATCTGAGGAGTGCTTGGAGTCTAACAAAGTTGAAAACTACTGACTTAGATGTCCTTGACCGTTACTGTTCGCAGCCAAACCAGTTAGTTACAGGAAGGGGAGGGGCGAGGTAGTGGGCTTCAGCAAGATATTTGTCAGATAAGTGTCCATCTTTCAACAGACTGGTTGAAATATGAAATCAGCATTCTCTGTGGAAACTTAAATTTGAATTCCCCCATTTCCAGAAGTCTGCTATTTTTAAGGCTGGAACATTGTTGAAAAAAATCTTTCCTTGAATTAGGGTGAAGGTTGTAATATGTCTTTCTTAAAGTTCCTGTCTGAAAATAGGAAATATATCCTACATAACTTACAATTCTACATACCTGGTGCTGATACCCAGGAAATAAACTGTCAGTCAATATGATAAAATGTTTTTGTCTCCTGCATCCTGCTCATCCATTCCCCAAGTCTACTTTTAATATTCCAGAGTTATGAATTTTCTTTTCTTAAATCAAAATGCCTTCAAAAAGGCCTCTGCTTGCCCTACTTCCTGAAAGATCAAACTGCTCTAAGAACCAGGATAGCTAACATTTGGTCCCAGAGCAAAAGCATATTTATGGCAAGATAACACATGACCCGCTAGAGTTGAAAATGTGAACTATACACAAGAGTACCCTGCCAGCTTTCCAGCAAGGCACGAAAGTTTCCTTTAACTGAGGGAAGTTACAAATTCTCATAATTTAACATGGTAACACTTTACAGGTCATGGGTGACAAATCTTTGCCCTAATACAGTGTATAAAATCTTTCTAGAGCATTTATAGAATAGTTTTTCTGTAAAAGATGGTGCGCGCATGGCTGAATTCAAACTTAGCAAGTCATAATACATTCACACTAGAAATGAACTGGCCTTCATGTGTGTTAAAAAACAAGGACATCCTCTGTGTTTTTTCCCCAAACAAAAGGAAAAGCAGTTTTTTCTAATTATTTACCCTAGCACTACATTTACAATTTAATTCCTCCACCGAAACAAAAGAAAAACATGTATCGTGTCATTTCATTGCTGTCCCATGTTAGTTATTTTCAGTTTTAGACTTTAATGAGGGGCAGTGTTTTCACTTTAAAATATAATTGCACTTTGTAAACAAGCTCCGGAAAAAACAGCACTGAACTTGAATCAGTGAATACCTTGTCTGCGTGAAGGTTTGCATTCATGTTTGAAGAAGCTGTTTCCAAAATCCAGTTACAATCTAACAGATTTGAAAAATGTTTTACACTCCCACCCACCACTGTCACAAACATTATTACAGACTCTGTAGGACATGCCAAGAAGGGAAGTGAGAATGTCATGAGGTGAGGGTTTTTACAGGAGGCGGGATTCCCCCTTTCATTATTATTGTCTAACTACCTGAACTCCCTGGAGAAAGAAAATTATGCTATAACCTCATTAGTTACCTTATTAGTTACAAAAGACATTTATTTCAATAGCAATTTTTAAGAAAGTTCTAGGTAATAGCTGAAGCCATAGTAGTGACAGAACCTTGTAACAGATGTATTCATTTTGACACCTGAAACAATATTTTTGCACACTATTGCTAATTGACTTTGGGGGTTTTCAGGAATGCTGACAGGAAAGAGCAAAAATTAAGCAAATGTGTCCCAGAAGATCTGTAAAAAGTGCACATGGCTGGCAACAGGATTAGATGCAAGAGACCCAGCTTCCTGGCCAAATACAAATTAAAGGGGAAAAAAGGGGGTTGTACCATATGAACATCAAAAAGTTAATTTTTAATGACATGCTCTAATGTGGTTTCCTTATTACATACAATCTGAATGTCAAGCACTAACAGCAATTCAGCAAGTCCCAGGAAGGATCACCTTTGCACCAATTCTATACCAAAATTGCCAGGAAATGGCTTAGGTCCTACTGCTTCAGCCAGGAATTCCAGCTTTCTATATTACCCATGGACACTACTGGGACTAAATAAGAATTGAAGTTTATCAGCACCACACCAAAAAGAACTCCAAGAGGAGGAAAAACAAAGACCAGTTTATTACAAGATATACCAGTTGATATAGAAGGCAAGTACAGGCCAATTAAGTATAGCCATTATAGAGTTCAGTAAAGAAGTGTAACTTTTTAAACTCCTTCAGGAGGTATAAGCATTGCTCACTGAAGAGCACTGCTGTCATTTACATTCAGACAAACCCAGAGATGTAAGATTAAGAAAAGACTGTAATGAATGGTATGCCACCAATATTTGAACAGCTAGGGAAATCTGCTTCCTTAGGTTGGCAGAATGAATAATTTAAAGAAAACACAAGCCTGTGACATGTCAAACAGAGCATCATATGTTCAGCCTGTGGAAGAACACAAGCATACTTTTAAAGGAGGTCTTTTACAAGAATAAATTCTGACAGGCCCCACCTTTCCTCCTCCAGTAGTTCTTTCATTGTGACCCATGCACCATTCCAAGTCACAAACCATCTTCCTAATTAATAACATTTATGCTTCTAGATATAAAGAGAGATAAAAAGAAACTAAAAGGGTCACAAAAATAGAAACACCCTGCAAACTGTATATTCTCAGATTTGTTGCTTCATTTACCCAAATCCAAGCAGACTTTGAATTTAAGGTGACCCTGCAATAATTAGATTCTGCACATAGAAAATATATACGTTTGTTCTAATTTTCCATGCATAGAATCTAATTATTTGAGTTCATCTTAAATTCATCATCCCCACCTTCCCCCCACCCCAACAGTAGCAACACGGAAAGCAGCAGTGGGGGAGGCCAACAATGGGGACCAGATTGCGGAAGGCAAGTGACTACCATGCCTTGCCTCCTGTCACCCTCACTGCTTGCCCCCCCTCCTGCCTGCACCCCTTGTAGTGCCTGTACCTCCCACAACAACTTACCCCTTCCCCACAGTGCGTGCTTCCCCAGCACATGCACCCCCTACAGAGCCTGCATCTGTTCGCACACTCACCAAAATTACTGTACATGTTCTTTACTTCAGTTGAAAATGAGGGGTTCCCACCATGTTGAATGGGAAAAAAAACCCTTGCTTTGTATTTGAGTAAATACACTACATTTTTTTCTTTCTTTTGTCTCCAGAACAGGTACAATAATTTTGCTGAGGGTGAGAACAGATAATAAGGGTTGTATGGACTGGTTGCTGGACTGGAATTATTTAACCGAAGATACAGCATGTATTCCTTTTCCCAACTATCATATGGATTTAAACACTGTCTTTCCAGGACTGTCCTGTGTACTGCACATTGGCAAACTGTCCACATTAGCTAATCTTAGCTCATACGATCATAGTCTTGTGCATAATGGCTATCAAAACATTGTATCTGATTTCTTTTTAATGATCCACTGTATGACCTTAAACTCCACCCTGTATGTACTTTGATATACAGTAGGAGGAACAAGTTTAATATATTTACCTTGCTGAAACTCCCAAGCTGGGGGAATTACTAAAAAGGACAAATTTCTTAAGATGTCTGAAAGCAACTTCAGCCTGCGCAGACACCCATAATGCATGCAGGACTGTGTTTTCTGTTACTAGATGGTATCTCATGTCTCATTAAAACTAGCTCCCTGAGCCAAAGGAAAACGTGGTCAAGTAGATGGGGCATATGTGCCTTTATAGAAAAACAAGTAACAGAAAAGGGTGTTTAAAGAAGAATGGGATGCACAGGACAGCAGAACTAAACCAGCCAAACACTGTTATCGGGACAGATATCCTAACACAAGAAGGCAAATTTATTGTTGCCCTGACCTTTTCTTTGTAGAAGTGTCTACTTATGAAATGGCTGCTGTTGTTTTAACTAGCCTGCAGGAGAGAAAGACAACACAAATCTTTTTAAAAACAAAACCACTAGAATTTATCCAGTACCTCAAAAAGCTGTATACCGAGAAATCTGAATAGAAGGCAATGGGCTTCAGGTTTTGATTTTCAGTCAACCCCCGAAGTGCTGCTTGTTGTTTTTCACTTGCAGAACTTAAAAGGGAATTACACTATTCATATTGACAAATGAAAAGTGTTAATGTCTCCCAGCTCCTGCTTTAAAAACAAGAAGAGTCACCTTTGCAACTTATTCCTACAAAGGCAAAGTTGCTACAGATTTCACGGGAAAAAAGCTGTTGTAGTTTTAATTTAGAACTTTATGAAGAGAAAAAAATACAGAAACAGCACTCACCCAGGAATCTGAAATGTCAACACGCAACATTTCCCAGCACAGCAAATAATCTATCCGAGTTTCTCAAACAAGGGTACACATATGCTTAAGGGAATGCAGCCAACTTCTCAAGAGCACATGGGAGGAAGGGATGGGAAAGCAGAAGCTGGGAAAGCACGAGCAGGGGAAATATGGAGAAAAAGGAAGAAAGAGAAAAAAAGTGAAGAGCTCTACAGTTTCCCTCAGTTTGACAGAGGTTACTGGGTGGTTGTGGCGACTTCAGTGCTAGGGGGGTTTATCATTTTTCATCGTCTTGGCATCACAGGAGCCAGCAGTGCACAGAGATGTGAGACCCACTCGAGTGGAAGCAGCGCTGCTCTCTCAGACAAGGACAGCCCCAGAGTCGTCCACACCCCAGGGCCGCCCAGCGGCGTTCTCCATGCGGCTCACAGGCCTGCCGCACTCCAGGTGCGGCCTGAAGCGGGACCTGCGACACCCCGGGGCGTTGCGAGCCTTCCCGGGGCACGCATAAGGGCCGGGGGTCTGGGACGGACCCAGAGCGGCGCTGGTGGCCCCGGGCGCCGCGAGGCAGCTCCGCCCAGCCAGGAGGTCGCCGGCGAGGCTCGGATCCCCGCTCCCGGATCCCCCTGCCCCGGCCCTGCGGGCAGCTCCCAGCCGACGCGAGCGGGC
>NW_017728920.1:5757469-5774397 GCF_001723895.1 Crocodylus porosus | reverse complement strand
GCGCCCCCCCGGGCAGCTGGAGTCCAAGCCGGGGCAACAAGGCGCCTGCGTCCCGCCCGGCGCACGGCGACCGGCTGTCCGGCTCCCAGCAGCGCCAACCAGCTCGAGTTAGGGCTCGGAAAGCGGCGGTCGGCCCCGAGCCGGAGCCGGAGCCGGAGCCAGGGTGCTCTGCCCTTGCACTCGAGCGCGGAGCAGGGTCCCCCGGTCAGCACCGCACCTCTGCTGACACCTGCTCTCCGAAGCCCGGTGCCAGGGCTCCCCCGCCACTGCTTCTTCCCTTGACCACAAGTATCACGGCAGGAGGAAGGAAGTTTTACCTTTTCCAAATTCAGCCCGCAAAAATTTGGGCAGGGGATGCTGGATATGGAAAGCTGGTGGTCTGAAGTCACTGAAAAATTGACCAGCTGTTTGTGGGGTTTTTTTAAGTATTACATGCATTAGCTGCTGTTAATAGTAAAGCACTGGAATTAATAGTAAAGCACTATTAATAAACAGGGATCACTGCCCAGAGAGACTGGAATCTCCATCCTGAGAGGTTCTTAAGACCTGGGTAGACAAAGCTTTGACTGGGATGATTTAGTAGGGATGGTCCTGCTCTGAGCAGGGAGTTGGACTAGATGACCTCCTGAGGTCCCTTCCAGCCCTAATTTTCTGTGATTCTAGGATCGTCATTCTTTTAACTGTTGTTAATAAATTGACCAGCCTTGAGGGCAAAGCCTGAAAATAAGTGTGAGATCAAAGCTTCCCAAACAAACAGTCCAAAAGTAGCAATTATTTACAGCCATGTGCATAAGTACACCAATGTAATCATTCCTCCACTTTGCCTGCTTCTCTGTTCTTATAAATAAGTAGGATGTCGATGTTTACAAGAGCCTTCTACTCCAGCCTAGAGCTGATAGTCTGAATTGTAGGTTAAGGTTAAAATTGATTAAAGAATGAGAGATCTATATTGAAATGGAATATGCAATTCTGCCTAATTTGAAAGGTGTCCTGTATTAGGGTTACTTTTTTTGGATGTTCATTTCAGAAAAATAACATGAAAAGATTTTATTGTCAAAATGTCCTATTTCAGTATTTTCAGAATAAGTGTTTTGATTTGTTGTTTCAAAACAAGTTCTGGTTTAAATATTTTGCATTGTATTGTATTATATATTAGGTTCTCCTTCGTACAGGTCTCACCAAGGAGTCAGCACATGAGCAGGTAGGTGCTCCATAGTCTCCACTTCACTGCACTGTGATATATTCTTGTCATTAGAGTAGCCCTATTTGATCATGTTTGCTTTTGATCTTCCAGTTTGTGTGCATTGATGATTCAGGCACCACTATATTGGCCAGTCTAGATCAGCCCCTCTGTGAAGGTCTTCTTGGGGTTCCAGGTCCATTTCAGAGCACCTGATTGTGCGTAATCTTTCCTTCCATAACTTCAGTGTTACCCTAACAGCTGTCATGTCTAAAGGCTCAACACAAGTCACAAAACTCCTTCACACTTTAAACCTTTCGTGTTGGTTTTAGACATCCGGTTATTTTACGACAGTTGTCATTTAGAACTGGGTCTAGTTTCTTGACACAAACTGATTGCTTCATTATAGGTGGGGGGAGAAAAAAAATTGGGGGATGGGAGGCTGAGCATGCACACACACACACCTGCCCCCAACAGGAAAGTCTGCAGGGGAAGGAGAAAGGGCCGAGGTGGTGGGGGCAGAGAGTGAGGCTGGGGCTGGGGCTGGGCAGGGATCGGGAGGGACTGGAGCAGAGCTGGGCTCAGGATCAGGGCTAGGGCCCACTGCAGCCATGCAGCCATCCCTTCCCCCGCGCCCAGGGTCATTACCCAGCACTGGCACCCTCCATACCAATGAATCTGCTGGCCTCCAGTCCCACACTGGCCCCAGCCCCACACTGCCTGGGGCGCCCCAAGTCAGGGGCTGGAGTGGGTCCAGCCTCGGCTGCGCTGCCAGGCCAGATGGGACACAGCCCCTGGGACACCCATGCCCACCCTGCCAGGCCCTGTACACCTAGGGCAGGGCAGTGTGCAGGACAAACCTGCGGCTCATCCAGGGGGCATGAGGAGGGGTGGCAACTCCCACCACTGCATGTGTCCCAGGAGTCACTGGGGTGCATGCTCCGGGATCTGTGTGGGGCAAGGCAGGCTGCCACTGTGGGCTGGGGCCAGGGTAACACTGGGCTGTTCCCACTGCAGGAGGGACCATGCTGTGCTCAGGACAGGCAGTGGTGGCACTGGGTGTGACCCATCTCAATGCTCGGCCTGCCCAGTGGCGGGACACACGTGGCACTGCACTGCACTGCACCACTTTTGAAGCAGCAGCAGCGAGGCGCAGAGGCAGGGAGCAGAGCCCATTCCACAGCTGCAGCATGCCCTTGCCCCATGCACACATCTGGGGACCATATGACCCCTTCCTTGGCCTCCCTGTGCTGCACCTCTGGACAAGCCACGAGGCTCCAGTTGTCCCACGACCTGGCCTGGCCAGGGCCCTATTCATGGTGAATGGGGCCCTAGCTAGGCCGGACTGTGGGACAATCCCCACAGTGCAGGAGAGAATAGGGCAGGGGCAGGGGTGAATGATTCACCCTTGCCTCTGCCCCACTCCCTCCTGCACTGTGGAGGTATCGATCTGCCCCCACCCCTCTCAAGCCTAGTCAGTAATAAAGAAAATAGATTGAAAAACCACTTACCTGCCTGCTGGGCTGGCTGCGATCCTGGCCACACAGGGTATCTGTGTGCGCGCACCCCTTCCCCTGCCCCCCACCCCCGCCCGCTGCAGCAGCCTGCAGCTCGGCTGCCCTGGTGCTTGTGGAGGCTAAGGCCCAGTAGCACCCCTCCTTCCACGTGGCTGGTGCCCATATTGGACATGTGTACTCTGCAATGGACTAACACAAGGCAATAGCAGTGGTTCATAATGTAGCTGGGTTGCTACATAAGCTTAGCATATAGGTATAGATATAGATATATTGCTATGTTGACAATTAGCTATTTTTGGACAATATCAAACACAAATGCCTAAATCCTAGTTTTCAGTTATGTCCTCTAATATTTCCCACCAGAGACACAAGCACACATATATGCATTACTGTTTTTACCTGAAACCTGTATAGACAAAAACAGATACACATCCAATTTGATGAACAAACATCCTTGCTGTATTTTTGTGGTTTTAGAATTGTGAGGTGATTTGAGACCAGCTGAAAATTTGAGCGCACATATTTAAAATCTTATGAGCCTAAGAAATGAGCTTCAGTGGAACTACTCACTGCATAATGTTAAGCATATATGTACAGTCTTAATAAACAGGGATCAAGGTTTTCCATTTCCCATGGGGGAAATAGAAAAAAATGTGGTTGTTTCCCTTTTAACAGAGAAAAATGCAGATTTTTCATTTTAAAAGAGAAACGTGGATTTTGCGCTTTTGCAACGAGCTCTATGAAGGCTGGCAGAGTTCCAGCCTGAAAGGGGCTGGGGGGAGTGGAAGAGGGATGGTCAGCAGGAGGCACAATGTTCATGTGCACATGTATGCGCAGACATGGTCACCAGGCAGCCTGGAGAACAGCTTCTGCAGGTAAATCTGTTGCGGGGGAAGGGGCGGTTGAGACCCCCAGAGAGGGAGGGAGGGCTAGGACTGTTGGGTAGGGAGTGAGGAGCACCAGCAGGACCAGGGACTGTGGCTTGGGAGTGAGGGGCCTGGGCCTGCATCTTGGTGAGCTAAGGGGGTGAGGAGGGCTCTCCACCAATTACATCCTTTGGGATCTGTCATTAAGAGCAGAAACAGTTTATTGCAACGTGGTCAATCCCTGTCAAATAGCACAGGAGCTGGCTGTACTGATAGATGCTGTGAGTTCTAGTATCGTTGATATTGCAGGTTTGGGTAGGTTTTTACGCATTCTCTTTGAAGGCAACATGAGTTCAGTCCATGTACAACAGGATTAGGCTGTACTTCAAAGAATGTGTTGCATTATTTTTCCAGAATAGCAAAAACAGCACTCAGCTTTTATTTTTCCTGTATTTCAGATGACTAACCTTCCTAGGCTTGTTATCACAATCCTTAGAGTGAGTGGCTTATTGTAACACTGTTCAACATTTAACCAGGCTTGTAATAAATAAATACCCAGATCTTCCAGCACTCTTCCTTAATACATCGCAAAACAGTTGACAAGACAGCAAATATCACTATCCCCTTTTTATATTAAGATTTCAGTTCTGGGAGGGTAATCACAATCGACTAAGAGGTTTAGATTTCTGGGAAGAATTTGGAGGGAAGTTTTGTAGAAATCATAACACGTCTCTGTAGGTAAACCATGAGGATACAGCCCATATAAAGTTACCTTTGTAACTGACAAAACACTGATATGATAACCTCCACCATACACAAATAATAGAAAGCTAACAATGTGTGGGCGTGTACTAATAAGAGTAAGCATATTAGGTGCTTAGTGGGAGGAAGTGTTGACACAAGGCTGGTTGCAATCAGATTAAAAATCTATATAATGGAACATATATGTGGGTGGGATAGTTTAAAAGGAACCTTTTCTTGCTGGGTTGAAAAGACACACCCTCCTCACTGGAGTTCTAGGTAGTCCATATGGATTTAGTTTCAGCTTTGAAATATTCACAAATACACATTATTTTACTAGAATCTCTTATACTCTGCAAACCCTAGCTATGCTTAACATAAGCCTTTTCTTTGTGAGGTCAAATAATCCAGATGACAGTCATTTATCCAAGTGAGCAGTTATCTTGTGAAAAATCAGGAAAGACAACAGTTTCTAGTATCTGATGAATCACTGACTTCAGGAACAGCATAGATTGGCCCATGGTGATCACCATTTATACAAGTTGTGCCTCTGGTTTCTATATTTTATATCAAGTAATCATTGGATAAAATGATAATCCATGGAAAAAGGCCTGGAAGTCAGGATTACACAAAATGGACACCAAGAAATCAGGCACCTCACTGGTTTTGTGCTTCCTCTGACCATGTTTTAAAGGAAGTGGTAACTACCACTGCTTTTTATATGGAGCCCAATCCTGTAGGCATGCATTAGGCATGCTCTCCAAACACCAGATCAAGCCCATTTGGGGATCTGGACAAAGGAATGCATAGTTTATAGAGCTCAGTACAGTGTAAGTATAAGACTGTCATCAAGCTAACTCTTACGTTAGGTAGTTTGTTTGAGCATGCATGGAAGCAGAACTTCAGATGTCCTGGGAACTTCAAGGTCAAGAACAGAGGCATTTATATAAGGAATGTAGGCACCTCCAGTGTTAGACAAGAACCTAGCGGGGATATTCAGGATCACATTATTAAAATTATTTCTGAGTGACTGCCCAACTCCCACTTTAGGTGCATAACACTTCTTTTGGATCTGGTCCTACATTTCTTCAACATTGCTAAGATAACAGCACATTTTTTGCAGTGCTCACAGGTGCCCCAGAATCAAGAACTATATTGTCTCAGTAATGTTAAAGAATAAATAATCCCAAAGTAGTTTTTTAGAAACTGCTACAAGTTAAAAGTATTATAGCTCCATGTTAGGCTTTCAATAGGAATAAAATAGAGTATTTTAATTCAAATGCTGTCAACCCCCACAAATTGTGGCAGAGTACACAGATAGACTGCCGTTCTAAAACTGTGTTGAATTAATTCCCTGAAGTAATAAGTTTCTCTTTTGCTGTAAAGTGGATCTTTTGTATGTCATGTTTCATATGTTTTTACTTTGTTTGTTTCCATTTTTAACAGGGGCATTCCGCAGGCCCATTTCTGTATTCTTTACTCAATGAAATATCTAGTGAAGTCAGTATGAGTTTTGGAAGCCCATGGCCAGATGATTAATAAACTCGATGAAATCAGCTACGTTCTGCATTTTAGGATATAAATCCTCACAGCAATAGATTTATCTCAGGTAAGTTCAGGAACTAAAAAAAAAAAATTTAAACACCACCTTACGAAATTTCCCTTAACATTAAATTACTTGCTTATCTTTTATGTGCAACAGACTCCACCTCCTTTCAAAGGCACTTGAAGCCCATGTGGGAAATTTATACCAGTTTGGCTGCTGGCTTACATTTAACAGTTATTCAGGCAGAGATGACAAAATACCATTAGTCCTACTGCAGAGACTTCTTGTTTCTATCACTTTGTAATATCCAGGATTCTCTTTTCAAATCCAGAAGGATTTCATTTGGATTAAAAATGCTGATGACAAGATATTTACTCTTTTTCATACCTGAAAATCTGAAGGAAGAATTTCACAGATATGGAGTTATTAAAAAAGGGCTAAAACTAATTAACTTACTTTTTTTTCCCTCCAATATATAAGTCAAGAAGCTGGGCTAAAGAGGCACTTCATGTAGAACATCTTCTCTTGGAACTACATTACACAACCTGAAAACCAGGACAGCATTTAATTCCCCCCCCCCTTTTTTTTTAATTACAGTTTATACCTAAATAGAGGATTGATAATACCAATGTCTGTTGCAAGAAAAATCATCAGATGCCAAACTGGTTTTCTATGATAAAATGAAAAGAGAAATGAACATGACTTCCTTTTTAAACAATATTTCAGTGGCTGGCTTTCTTGAGGGTGATGGCAATTGGACCACAGGAACCCAGTTTACCTAGCCAGGCTGGCAAATAGCTCTTTGGGCCATCACATATTCTTTTATATTTATTGCATCAATTATTGGTTTCATTTATGCTAGCCACAATGTCTGGTATTTTGGTAAGGAATTCTGCAGGTTTCAGAACTTGTTCCCTATTACTGCACTGTTTGTGAGTATTTATTTTATGACAGCAGTTGCTGCTGACAGGTAAGAGATTAAATGGAAAGACAATAATTGAAAAAACCTGTTTTAAGATAAGGTTTTATTGCAATACATTTGTTGTAAAACTATTTTGCAATCTGTCATTTGGGGGGGTTATTAGCAGAAAAGATGGATATCTGCACATTAGGGGTGTGCAAAATAGGCTGTATTTGATTCAGATTTGGCCTGACTCGGCAACAGTGATTCAATTCATTGAACTGGATCACTTTCCCAATTCGATTTAGCTAAATCCTAATCTGAAGAGTCAATGCTGATTTGGAGAATCAGTGTTTCGGCCATAGACACAGCTTTAAATGTTTTTTCTACAGACCTTGAGGTACCAGCTGGCTTGTGAACGCTGAGATGGTGGGGTAGATGGAGCGTCCCACAGGAGTGTGGGGGAGCCCCCCACGTGCTCAGTGATGAACCCAGAAGTGGACCAGAAGTACTTCCGGTCCACTTCTAGATCCACCGCCGAGTGTGCAGGCCCAACTCCTGGCTCAGCGATCATCCACAGGGAAACCCCAGGTGCCCCCCAAGAGGCACCGGTCACCAAGCCAGGGGAGGGTATGAGGAGGGTCCCAGCACGCTCACCGACAGACCCAGAAGTGGACCAGAAGTGCTTCTGGTTCACTTCCAAGTCTGCTGCCAAGCATACTGGGGACCCTCCCTGTGCTCCCATGGGACACTCAATCTGCCCCACCATCTCAGCATTCACAAGCCACCTGGTAACCCTGAGGTATATAGAAAAAACTTTTAAAACTTTGTCTGTGTCTGAATTGTTGAATATTTCTGAATCGATTTGAAGGGTTCAAATTTGATTTGGAGAGATTAAAGGGTTGCATGATTCAGTTCGGATTCAGAGATTCAGTCTCCAAACTGGGCTGAATCTCCACCGAATCGAATCAGCAACCGAAGCTTCACACGGCCCCACTACATATGTGGTGCAACTATCTTGTGGTGATATGGGGACTAGTAACAGGATATAGAATCTTTTACCTCTAGGTCACTGATCTGAAACAAGCCTGACAGGAGTGATTAGAAGTGGCTTGAATTTCGGTTTTTTTAATGTTAAATATCATCTGAGGGATCTAAATCTTCACAGAAACGCATCTTTTTATCCCATAGATGGGATCCATCATTTAATCATAGGTGGGATTTATATTATAGTATCTCTTACTGAAAATATGAGCATCCACAGTGACATTTCTAATTTAGATACAACTGCAGACAAGAAGCAAATAAAAGTATTACACATAATACAGACTTCCCTTCCAGAGGTTGTTAGTATTTATTCTTCAAGACCAGAAGTTTGATTATATTTACTAAGGCTTTGAAATCTTTGCAATACGCAAGAGGCAATTTAATATTTTCAAAATTCTCTATTAGATTAACAAGTTTATTGTAATATAAGAACAAATCTCAACAGTCTCAAGGTATGGATATTTATGGTTCATGTACTAAATTAGATAACCTCTCTCTTTCATAGGAAGTAATCTAAATTCACTGGAAATCAGTTTTCACTATCTGTGGGCACGTGTACATGTGCGTTTTAATGCAAAGTAGTCTATTTTACTGTGTATTAAAAGCATCATGTAAAAAACTGTGATGTTACACTAATGTGCAGTAAAATAGTCTACTTTGCATTATGTATCTCTAAAAAGCATGCAGCTGCGCTACTGTGCATTACCACAATCTAATGTTCATTTAGTAGCTCACATTGGAGGTATTAGTGTTAATGCACATTAGAAAAGGCGCATTAATATACCCACTAAGAATAGAAAAAGAGCTAAAAGAAGCTAAACTCAGTTCCAAATTCTCCAGTTCCCTCCAGGCTTTCTCCAGACTTCTTAACCCTTTTTGAACATTCTAGTCTTCTCCTATCTCCTCCATTCTCAATGATGTATCACAAGCATGTTAGATCTTTTCTCTCCTGCCTTCTCCAATATCTATGTTGCAGTGGTTGCAGTGCAGTATAGATATACCAAAACCAGCTTTAAACAAATTTAACTGGGCTACCAGGAACAATCTAGCTGCAGCAGCATAGAGCTCAGTGGGTGCATCTACACAAGATGTTTACTGCAGACCTGCCTAATTAGCTCCACAGTAAAGTCTCAGCGTCTACACATGCAACCCTATCAGGCCATAGGAAAATAATTAACTCTGCCGCAGGTTAGTACTTGTAAGCAGAAGTACTATCCTATGGTGGCATTCTTTAGTACACAGCAATGCATGTGCAGATGCTGACAGGGCTGGCTGGGGCACAAGGGTGCTTCAGTGCGGGGGTGCCTGACAGCTAGCCCTGCACTGAAGCATGCTTGTACCCTGAGCCAGCCCCTCCACAGAACATTGTGCCAGGTTGGAGCAGCCCCAGGCTGGCAATCTAACCCCCACGGATCCCCTGCCAGCTGGGGCCGCTCCAACTCAGCTCAATGTGCTGTGGTCCTGGGTGCACAATATGTGCTGGAGTTTATTATTCTGTGCTAATAGCACATGTAGATGCAGCCAGACTGGGCTAATTTACCCTGCTTCTTAGCCCAGGCTGAACCTCATGCTGAGACAGCTAGACTGTTACAAGTCATATGCCAAACTGCACTCTCCACTCTGACTGCAACATAATATATCCCAAGTCCTTAATCTTCCCCCAAGTCATCCCCAAACAGGTTGCTCATAATCCACAATACAGGAAACAGCTGGGTTTTCACTGATTGCTCTTCATGGGAGTCCAATATCTGACTCTTTTTTTTCCCTACCACATTAACAAACAAGACCATCATATCAGTTTCCTGCCAGGTCTCTGTCAGAAGCATCCTTCACCTACAAAAACAAGACAAACATCTCTCTTGAACTGTCCCAAAGGCAATACTTAATCAGGCATCAGGAGTGGCTTTCATAGAAGTGTCTGCTGTTCAAAAATCAGTTCAGTGGCAAACACCCAGGCCCTGCCAATCTAGCAATGGAGAAATCAAGGTCAAGATAAATGTAATAACCTGAAGAATAAGTCATTACTCACTCGCTCAGCATTATATATGTGCTGCATCTGGAAAATAATAGTTGACATACATTAGGACCCTGCCTTGTGTTAACATATACAGTAGTTTCTAAAAGTCATTAATATATAATGTAATCATTAAATGTTTCCCTTTTTGCCGTTAATGAAAACACAAACTGGTGCTAATTTGTCCACAGTTGTAAAAATAAAAGTAAATATGTTTTAAGAGGAAGCAATGTCTTGATTTTAAAATGCAGTTTGCTGTTCCTGGCTTTAAATCAAGAATGGTTGGTAACAACTATTTTATGTATATCCCGAGGGCTTGCCAAGTAGCATTTTTGTAAAAATCCATTCCCCTTCAGGCTATTCTCATCTGTCTCTACTCTCCAACTCTTTGGACATCCTTGGTACAAGTACCTATAAAGCTGAAGTCTCTTTAGTCATATGGCAAGAAACCAAAGTCTCTTTAGTCACATGCCCTAACCATATTTAGTTATTCTTTAAACAGATCCTGACACTGTCTTCTGGAAAGTGAAAGATTCCATTGACTGTGTAGCAGACTTACCTTTTGAGCTCTGGATGAGTCCTGAGTTCAGGATTCTGCAATTTCAATTGGTGGAGCCCAGCCACTAATGAGAAGCAAGCCAGGGTAAGCAAGGCCAGCCCTTTCCCCAAAGGGAGTGAGGCAAGAAGTAGTCCAGACCTTGTTCGAGACTGTGCCCTGCCAGGTCTGGAGAACTTTGGGGGCAGAGCGCCTGAAGTGTATAAAAGAAGCAGCATGTCCAGCATGCAGAGAGACGCAATGGGGAAGCTGAAGAAGGAAGATCAGAGTGAAAAAAGCTGGGGATAAGCTGCCCCAGTCCCCTGAGCTCCTGAAGATCCCTAGGAGGGTGTGAGACTCTCAGACTTATCACGGTGCAGGGACCTGCTGCACAGAGCAGCCCTGGGAGGGCGGGAGGCCTTCAGGCTTGTCATGGTGCAGGGACCCGCTGCACAGAGCAGCTCTGGGAGGGTGTAAGACCCTCGGGCTCGTCATGATCCATAGTCTGATGCATGAAGTCCAAGCCCTAGGAGTGCAGCAAGGTGGCTCAAGCTTGCAGACCTTGGCAAGTGTCTGGCAACCACTGTGCACAGGACCTGGGCAAGATCCAGGAGCAGTGAGCAGCAAAGGCTGCTCAGGTTAGCCACCCAGTGTGAGGCCGGAAGGCCAGAGCCCCACATAGGGCCCCAGCGAGCCGAAAGAGCCCTCATGCTGAGCAGGGCACAGAGAACAGGGAAGACCACCCTGGTGTGAGGCAGGTGGTTTGGAGCCCAGCAACCCTGCTGGGTGAAGCAGCTAGCCCTCGGTGCTCAGAGTGGGGCATAGAGCAGCACAAGCAAATCTGCAGAGGGGTGTGAGGACTGAAGCAGGCGACATTGCAAGGCGGGGGCACCAGGCCACAAGGGGAGTCCACAGGCAGCATGGGAGAAGAGACCCCAGAGGGGAACACCACGCTGGGACAAACCAGTCCAGCAGAAGGACTGTGATGGGACCCTGAAATTGGGGAGGTATTAGGAGCGACCTCACTAGAGCTGGGCAGAAGACCCCTGCCAGTGGGTGAGGGGACCCCTATTCTCCAGGCTCAGGGAACAAATTCACAATTAGACTTCTATGTGGTTGAGGTTCTGAGTTTATGTTGGGCTTTATATTTTATAAATAATATTGTTCTTATTATTTTAGTGCTGTTAACTGTGATGTTGATGGGTTTGAGAGCTTGAAGAAATCTTTGGGTGAGTTGTGTATATAATTTTAAGTACTGGGTTTTACCCACTGGGGTGAATATTCTTGGATTCATTGGGTCATTTCTTGAATTGGAGATTATGAAAATTATTTTGTAATATCAGGTATTCAATTATTTCTGGCATGTAAATGTTTTAATAATATTTGTAATAATAAAACTATATATAGTGAAGTGTACACTCCTGGGGTTGACTCTATAGGGAAACAGAGGGATCTGCATGTAGGGTCATGATGTCCCTCCCTCAGCACCCTAGTCTGTCACCACTTCCTCTCCGTTTGGCTGGGAGGGCATACCCTCGGTGTACCTGGGTTACAATTGTTATAGAAGTTACGGTCTGTCCTGGTTTAGCTGGTTAGCTTTGATGAAACACTATAATTTAAAATAGTTGATCTTGAGGTGGCACACCAGAAGTGGTATATATAAAAGTCACCCACTGTACTGTTAATCATTACTTTGGAAAAATCCATTATGTCTGTTTTCCCAGAGAGTATAACATTATTTACTGTTGAACAAAGTGTCTCCTGACATTTCTGTCAGTATTGTATATTACAGTACCTGAGCAACTGCAGGCAAGCCACACTTGGGCCTCTGGACAGAAGTATAGTAGTAGCTCAAAATAAAAAAAACCCAACTTCCCAGACTCTCCTGGAAAGTTCACAGACACACCACGGTTCATATTTGCTTTATAAAGTTGGGCCTATTCATTTTTCTGACTTTGACTGTTGGTGGGGAGAGGAGCTGCGGAGTGCTTGGCACTTGGCAAAATAGGGAAGAAGTCACAGGGAGGGGAGTACGAGGAGCTGAAAACCCTGTAGGGTTTGAGGAAATAGAAAGGGAAAATGAACTCAGGATTGTCGGCAACAGGAGGAGGGAAGATTAAGAGAAGTCTCAGATGAATCAGAGATGTGACCAAACTTGTTGGTGCTTATCACGTTTTGTGATCCAATCCTTGCTAACTGTTAAGGACTTGGCTCTGCACTGCTGTAACACCCCATGTAGTTGCAGCACTGGGTGCAATTTCAGTTCTATCTTGGCAGCTCCATCAGTTGCTCATTTTGCAGCTGTAAATTCAAACCCATGATTCAACACGAGCTGTGCCATGGAATACTGACTTGGAAGCTTTGTAAGTTTTATCAGCTTTTAGAAGTGGACAAAACCATGTCCAGTTTTGGGGGGCCCCCCACTACAAAAAGGATGTGGACAAATTAGAGAGAGTCCAGCAAATGGCAACTAAAATGGTGAGGGGACTGGGGCTCATGATGTCTGAGGAGAGGCTGAGAGAACGAGCTTATTTAGTCTGCAGAAGAGAAGACCAAGAGGTGATTTAATAGCAGCCTTCAACTACCTGAAGGGTGGTTTCAAAAGGATAGAGCTAGACTGTTCTCAGTGGCAACAGATGACCAAACAAGGAGCAATAGTCTCAAGTTGAATCAAGGGAAATTTAGGTTAGAGACACGGAAAAACTCTCTCACCCAGAGAGTAGTAAAGCACTGGAACAGATTACCCAGAGAAGGTATGGAATCTCTATCCTTGGACAAAGCCTTGCCTGGGATGATCTAGTGGGAATGCTTTGAGCAGGGGGTTGGACTAGGTCTTTTCCAGTCCTAATTTCCTATGATTCTGTAAACACACAGGCTGGAGATAATTTAGTACAGAGATGGGCAGCCTGCAGAACAGGTGTCACAAGTGGCATGGGTAGCCTGTGTGTTTGGCACATGGTAGATTGGGGAAGGGATAGGCAATATAGCAGCAGACAAGAAAAGAAGCAAAAAGCAAAGCAGCAAATTGGGCATGGGAGCACAGGAAAGGAAGAAGACAGAAGAACAGATGAGGCAGGGAGCAAAGGGTTGGGAGCAGAAAGCAGAGCAGCAGATTGGGCAAGGGAAGGAGACTGGAGTGGCGTTTGGGGAGGGTGCCGACCTAATTTATGGCATGCCTGCAAAAAGGGTGGCTTTTCTGGTTTAGTGCTTAATTCTTCCCAGCTTATTTTAGCAAAGTCTAGATAAAAAAAATATAAAGACTTACAGGAACTGTATAGTGCTTCTGAATAAATAAAGCTCCAACATGTTAAAATGTAGAACATTTCTGGGGCTTTGTGTCCATGCAGTCTTTTTATTATGTGTCTATTGTATGAAGGCTTGAATAGAATTCTCTTCAATGGGGCTTGCTGAGAGACAGGCACAGTCTTTCCTTCCTTTTCTAAGTAAACAGGAAGTAACTGGAGTTTTCCACTCTTTTTGGACTCTGAAATTATTGTAATAAAAATACAAAGACACTCGAGAGAAATAACTCACCTTACACTGTCTAAAGTACAGATCTATTTTACACGGTAAATTTAAAAACAGATAATTGCTTTTGCAAGTAACTCAAGGCAGATAAGGCACGACTGTTCTGAACAGGTGTGGGACAAAAGGATCAACAGCATACTATTTATGCTGCAAGCACATGTGCTAGAGTGCCTGCAGACAGAAGAGGATGGCAAAAGGAGTTTCCACTGCTAAAATCAGCGATTCAGATGCATAGTAAATTATGTGCAAGACCATGACTTGCCATTGTGAACACAGCTTTAGTTGAGACCCTAATTTTGTTCATTCTTCCCTGGTATAGAGGGAAACAAATTATATGCAATTATTTAGCATATAACTAAAAAAATTAATGGGAATAATAAATATATGCTTATTCCTGGGAGTGTAAACACAGTTCCTGCTACAGAGACTCAGACCAAACAAATAACAGTTTCAGTAATTTTCTGGTTTCAAGAGAAGACAGCTGCAAAGATGTAGCAGATCATTCTTGTTGACAGAGCTGGCTTTGCAGTTGTGCTGGATCTAACATCAGCTAAACAGCAATGTGTTCGGCTGCCTATCTTATATAAGGTGGATCGTATACATTTATTGCGCATATTGGAACTATCATGTCAGCCTTTTGAAGTTTTCATTGCTTTAATTTGTCCAAGCATTCCAAATTACCCAATTATAATGCATAGCAAGAAGTTGGTAGCATCACTGCAAATCTGTACAAAATGCACTCCCACATACGAAAGGATTGCAGTCTCTCTCCATGAATAGAAGAGAGAAAGAAACAATTTCTTAATTATTCACCAAGAGAAAGAAACAATTTCTTATGGAGTTCAACACACCAGAGCAACGCACTCTGTCAAGATAGACTAACAGTGACTTCTTTATAAAATGTAAAATGTTTGAAATTTCTTTCCAGTAAAAGTTAAAGGCTAAAAAGTATACCAGATCAGTGGAACTGTGTGTGTTTGGGTCTACATTGATACTTGATTGGGTGTATTGCCTCACTGTAATTTTCTAACAAAATATTCAGGTAATCAAAATTGCTACCTCATTTTTCTCCTAGGTATGTAGCCATCATTTATCCTCTTAAGCCCAAACTTTCTGCTGGGAACACCAGAGTAATCAGGATAATCTGGCTGGTAGCTTTTGGACTTGCCTTTCCCATAGTGTTTTTATGCTGAGATCATGATCAACAATAGAACCACTAAATAAATGTACTGTTGCCTGGCCAAATGATGATGGACAGAAGCACCAGCTAATGTAAGAACCCCTCAGCTGTGTAAAACAGAAGCAGAAAGTCTATGCACCATTATGTAAAAAGTTCACACAAAGTGGGTGTAATTCCAGAACTGTCAGTTATTAGAAACTATTGATTCCATGAAGAAGCGTCAAGGAAGACTATTATTTTCAGCAGCCCCCTTTAGCTAGAAATAATATAGCATTGCAACCAAGGAAGAAGCTGTTCACTTCCTTGGCCAGAGAATCTGTGTAACAATTCACCAGCAGGGGAGGAAAAAGTAGACACAAAGAACATGGAAATGGCAGCTCAGGTTTTGTGCATGTGAAAGGAGAAAACTGAACATAAAAATTGCTAAATAGACAGTTAATCTTGGTTCCAGGGAACTATGTTTCTCTCATTCCTTCAGGCAGGAAGAATTTGGGTACTTTTAAAATGTGGATGTTGCATTATTAGTTAAAAATAATAATCTTATTTATGGAAAAAAAAGTGTTTTAAATGTCCTAAAATTCTATAGGCCTACATAACCAAAGTGGGAAGGTGAGGGGCAGAGGGAGGGTCTTACACTCATCTCCCTGAGATTATCAAAACTCTACTAATAAATTAATCAGGACTTCTTCCAGTTTATAAAGAAACAGCAATGATCAGTTATTATTATCATATAAAGAATAGTCACAGCAAACAGTTCTTTTCCTAATTCATAAGGTAAAATTTCCTCATATAAAATCATTGAACAACTGTAAAAAAAAGTAACAGATTTTATAAATGTCTTTTTGGAGATAATTTACCACAAGAAAAATGTTGAGTTCACTTTTTTACACTGAGTGCAGAGCTACATTTCAGTTTGAATCAGTTTGAACAGCTGTCTCTCTCTTCTTGCCCTTCATATTCTCCACACAGCCGGTTGTCTGTAGAATTAATATAGAACTGTTTTTCCTCAAATAATATGTGCATAGGTCCAAAAGCTCCATATAAATGCTGGTGAGCTCTCTCTTGTTCAGCAATGTCATGTTTACTAGGGGTGCACCAATAGAGATTTTGGGGGCCGATACCAATAGCTGATTTTTAAGAAGGCGTATTGGCCAATACCAGTTTGATTCCTATACACAGCCTGGCAGCATGGAGAGCTGCATGCAGCTGGTAAGTCTGTTGTGGTGGAAGGGGAAGGGGGAGGAAAAGGGTGTGGGGGGGGACAGATCAAGGCCCCTGTGGTAAGGGAGCAAGTGGGGCTGGGGCTGCCCAGCCAGGGCAGGGCATGGAACGGAGCCACAGCTCATCCAGGGGACATGGGCGGGCAGGCCCCGCTGCTGCACGCAGCCTGGGAGGGCATGGAGGGCAGGGGGGGCATGTGCCCCTGGATCTGCACAGTGTAGAGAGGGCTGCTGCTGTGGACTGCAGCCAGGGCTGTGCCGGGCTCTTCCTGGTGGGGAGGTGCTGGGCTGGACTGCACAAAGAAGGGGACATCACCAGGGATGACTATACTGCAGTCACTCAGGGATGTAGGGGGGCAGTCAGAAAGGCCAAGGCTGAGATGGAATTAGGACTAGCTTCCCAGATTAAGGACAATAAGAAGTCCGTCTTTAAATACATAGGGGGTAAAAAGAAGGTTCCAGGTAATGTGGGGCCCCTGCAGGACACGTTGGGAAATTTGGTCGTCACACCAGACGATAAAGCTAACATGTTTAACGATTTCTTTGCCTCCGTCTTCCTAAGTAGGGACCAGAACAGTCACCTCCCTGCTGGGCCCCCCTCAGGCCCCAGGGGAGGCACACCTGGGCCAAGGGTTAGTGAGGAACTAGTTAGG
>NW_017728920.1:5751051-5755088 GCF_001723895.1 Crocodylus porosus | reverse complement strand
CATGGAGAGGGTCCAGAGGAGGGCCACTCACATGATCAGGGGACAGGAGGGCAGGCCCTATGAGGAGAGGCTACGGGACCTGAACCTGTTCAGCCTCCAAAAGAGAAGGCTGAGGGGGGATCTAGTGGCCTGTTATAAACTAGTCAGGGGGGACCAGCAGGCATTGGGGGAGTCTCTGTTCCCCTGAGCACTGCCAGGAGTGACCAGGAATAATGGTCACAAGCTGGCAGAGGGTAGATTTAGGCTGGATATCAGGAGGCGCTACTTCATGGTCAGGGTGGCTAGGGTCTGGAACTAACTTCCAGGAGAAGTGGTGCAGGCTCCTACCCTGGGGGGTTTTAAGAGGAGGCTAGGTGAACACCTTGCTGGGGTCGTTTGACCCCAGTATTCTTTCCTGCCATGGCAGGGGGTTGGACTAGATGATCTGCTCAGGTCCCTTGCGACCCCAGAAACTATGAAACTTTGAGTAGGCAGCAGCAGTGCTGGGCGAGGGCTACAGGAGTGCCTGCAACCACCCCAAAATTCACCACAGCCCCCCCAAACTTCCCTCCTAGTGCTGCCTACCCCAGCACAACACAGCCCCTGCAAGACCAGCACAGCCCTGGCCCCAGCTGCAGCCTGCCTTCCATCACGCAGATCCTGGGGCACATGCCCCCCATGCCCTTCTGGGCTGCACGCAGTGGTGGGAGTCACCTCCCCCTCCTCACACAGCCCTAGACAAGCCATGGTTCCATCCCACACCCCACTCCGCCCCAGTTGGGCAGCACCTGCCCCAGCCCCACTCCCTCCCTCACCACGGAGGCCTTGATCTTCCCTCCCCCTGCCTTTCCACCACAACAGACTTACCAGATGCATGCAGCTCTCCACACTGCCAGGCTGTGCTCCTCATCACCTATGTGCTGTGCTGCAGCACATGTACGGGGCATTTATCGGCCAAATTATCAGCTGCATCAGGCAAAAAAAGCCAATTTCTGATGCACTCAATTTACTTTATCTTGGTGCCAATCCAATATCAGACCAATGTATCGATGCACTGCTAATGTTTACTGCAGCATACGGTCTCTATAATAATAAATAGCTGTCTCTAATATATAGCAATTTTTATCAGCAGACCAGACCTTAAAGCGCTTTTTCAGAAGTAAGTATCATCATCTCCGTTGGACAGAAGGGGAAACTGATGTGCAATAAAGTGAAGTGACCTGCCCAAGGTAACCCAACAGGTCACTGGAAGAGCCAGGAGTAAAATTTTGGTAACCCCAGCATCCCAGTTCAGTGCTCTATCCACTCAATCACACTGCTCTTCCTAGAACATGATAGTATTGCAACTCTTTGACAGCCGCACATTTCTACAGTACTCACTATCATGATGGCATTTTGACTGGTACTATGCAATTTTCCAGACTATAGCTCATAATTCATAAAGCTCTTTATGTTAGATTAACATGAATAATAGGGATGAGTAGCATAAAATCCTTATGTCCTTCTACTGGACACTTAAGTTTCATCTATAATGCAAAAGGAAGCATTCCTGAATTCTGGGCAAGAACACACGTGCAGAAGAATCTCCTTCAGGACACAGAATTAATCCAGATAAGAGCTGCATATTATATGCTACTCCGTTCAAATAAATCCACCAGCCTGATTTCATATCAGCCCAGTTAGTTTGGAAGGATCAAAGCAAGTTTCCCAATATGCTGATGAGACTGCAGCCTATTATCTCTATAGGCAGGGGAGTCCACCCAATGATTCAGAACTTTTGCATTCTGTTTTTCTACAAGTATATAATGGAGTCATTTCATTCTCAGTTATGACGTGTTTATACATGCACATACACTTTAACATGCACATACACTCCTCCTAGAATGGGTCAGCAACCCACAGCACACGTGCCAAAGCATAGCACACAAGGCCATTTTGCTCACAGCACCACAGCTGGCCAAGACCCTGGGCAGCTGTCACCAGCCACGGAGTCTGGGCTGCTCACAGCAGGCAGCCGGGAGGCTGCAAACCTTCCAGAGCCCAGGCCAGCTGTGGCAGGAAGCCAGGGGGCTGCAAACAGCTGCACCAAGCTCTGGAGCCTGCCACCAGCTCCATGGCAGTGGTGGCTGCACACGCGCCTCAGGACGCACAGCCGGGACAGCACAACCTTGGCCTCTCCCGCACTGTCCTCCCAGAGGCATGCGTGCCCCCACCCCCAGAACAAGGATCAGGCCCCTCACAGCTCCCCTGTCCTCTGCTTCTGGCATGCCAAGTCAGGCATGGGTTCAGGTTAGGGTGTTTTTGGCACTCCAGCTAAAAACAATTGCCAACCTCTGTCCTAGAACAACATTGGCTCTCCCCATTTCAGAAACTCTCTAGAAGGAAAGCTGTAATCTCCAGAACATGATTAAGACAATTAGCTGAGAAAATTGTTGAGATTAACTCCTCTGTTACACACAGAAAAAGAAATGTGCATCCACTGTAAATACTGCTACTTCAGATACCAGGATTCTGACCAAGATATGAATTAATCTAAAGCAAAAAATAGGAAGAATACCAGAGAATTCAGTTCTTCTGTGGAATGTGCACACTGGGGTAGCAGTGGAGAAAGAATCCTCAGATCTTCCAGAGATAACGGGAGAATGAGTGACTGGATATCCAGACATAAGCATGAAGGAAGAGTCTTTACCTACAGAAAAAATGTGCATAATCAAAACGGTGGGAGAGGCTCCAAGTATCTTATTATGATGTTGGTTTCATAGGTTTCAGGCCATTAATATATACCCCAAGCCATTAGCGATGCATAGGAGGTGCACACAGGTGCACATGGGCCGCCTGAGATTGGCAGTGCACCCCCTGCAATTGGCCGCTGCTGACACTGACGGCAGCGCCTGTGAGTAGTCACCACTCACCATCCCCCCTTCTCCCACCATTAAATACTGCCATGCCCCCGCCACCACCACCACCTGCAGGCAGTCGCCTTTCCCCCCCGCAACCTCTGGGGGCATGTGTCATCCATGCCCCAAGCCACAATGCCTAAAAGAAATCTCCATTTTGAGGGGATGAGCTTTTAATTTGCCTAACTTAACTTGAACAAGCTACAAATAGGATGTTCTTCCCTGCCTGTTAACATCTGGGAGCAGGCAAAAAGTTAACTGGGTAACAGACATCAAAACCAGTATCAAAACTCTTTTTTCACATGCTCAACCTTACTCTGGCCCAAATGCATGGGCTGTGGTGTTTCTTGTTTTGGGGAAAGGAGCAAAAACCAAGAAAAATCTCTCCCAGAGTAACTTTTTTTTCTGGAAACTTTTTTTCACCTTTTTGCTTTTTAATTTTGTTGTGTTCCTGCTACGGTTTTTGGGGAACAAATCTATTTTGTATATAGTTTTTCTATATTTGAATTACTATCAGAAGGATTTTTTAATGTGTAACCTGGGCAGTACTCCAAGAGGTACCCTTTCTACAATTGAAGGGATCAAAGCAGGTGCACAAGCACTGTGGGAGGTGTAGGGACTCTCCTCCCCCTATAGAGCAGAGCCAGACCACCAATGGGGACTTAACCATATACCTTTTAATGAGAGAACAATACTGGGAATGTAACCAGTATAAACCAGGGGGTCTAGGGGACACTATAATGCCCCAAGAGGGCAGGATTCAACAAAGGTTAGACACTTACAATCATAGACATATTTATCCAATTGACAAAGGACAGGGCTAACCAAATGGTAAAATACAAACAGCAGAATAAACAATACTGGTTGGAAGACACAAAATACAAAATGTCAAATGACAAGGAATATAGGGCCTAGTGGAAGAAAGGGGAAGAAAGGGGGAAAACACAGTGGCCCCTTTCCACTGCAAGAAGAATTTCTTCCTGTTAGCTCATTCACCCCAAGTCACCCCAACTGGGACCTGAACTTAGATCTTCCACATGGTAGGCAGAAATGCTACTGCTGTGGCAGCAAGATGCCCCCACAGCCTCCCAAAGGGGAGAGGATAGTCCCCGCAGGACCCAAACCCCACACACAGCCCCTCCCCCCCACCCCCGCAGGGGA